>NC_052046.1:25067727-25205023 GCF_015832195.1 Motacilla alba alba
CCGAAGGGCCGAGGTCCGACATGGTACTAACAAAGGCTTCTTCCTGGGGAAACAAAACCCACAACCCCACGTTCCTGGTCTCAGTTTGCAGAGATGTGTGGGCAATCTCAAAGCAGCCCGAGTTGCACAGGTGGCAGCTTGTCCTTGGGCGGCATCTTGGTATTCGAGGAAATCCAGCAATCAGCCTAACCCTTAGGAAAAGGGGCCCACCTAGTACAGACAAAGGCTTCTGCCTGCGGAAACAAAACCCACCACCCCACATTCCTGGTCTCAGATTGCAGAGCTCCATGGGCACTCTCAAAGCAGCCCGAGTTGTAACAGGTGGCAGCTTGTCCCTGGGCGGCGTCTTTAGATTCGTGGAAATCCAGCAGGCAGCCTGCCCATGAGGAACAAGGCCCTACCTGGTAATGACAAAGGCTTCTGCCCGGGAAAACAAAACGCACCACCCCACGTTCCTGGTCTCAGATTGCAGAGCTCCATGGGCACTCTCAAAGCAGCCCGAGTTGGCACGGGTGGCAGATTGTCCCTTGGCGGCATTTTCAGATTCGTGGAAATGCAGCAGGCAGCCGGCCCCGAAGGGACGAGGGCCTACCTGGTACAGCAAATGCTTCTGCCCGGGAAAATAAAACCCACAAACCCACGTTCCTGGTCTCAGATTGCAGAGCTCCATGGGCACTCTCAAAGCAGCCCGAGTTGGCACAGGTGGCAGCTTGTACTGGGCGGCATATTCAGATTCGTGGAAATCCAGCAGGCAGCCGGCCCCGAAGGGCCCAGGGCCTACCTGGAACTGACAAATGCTTCTGCCCGGGAAAATAAAACCCACCAGCCCACGTTCCTGGTCTCAGTTTGCAGAGCTCCAAGGGCACACTCAAAGCAGCCCAAGTTGGCACGGGTGGCTGCTTGTCCCTGGGCGGCATCTTGATATTCGTGGAAATCTAGCGGGCAGACAGCCCCGAAGGGCCGAGGCCCGACCTGGTACTGACCATGGCTTCTGCCTGGGGAAACAAAAGCCACCACCCAACGTTCCTGGTCTCAGTTTGCAGAGCTCCATGGCAATCTCAAAGCAGCCCGAGTTGGCCCAGGTGGCAGCTTGTCCCTGGGCGGCATCTTGACATCTGTGGAAATCCAGAAGGAATCTGGCCCTGAGGTCCGAGGGCCTACCTGGTACAAACAAAGGCTTCTTCCCGGGGAAACAAAACCCACCAGCCCACGTTCCTGGTCTCAATTTGCAGAGCTCCATGGGCACTCTCAAAGCAGCCCGAGTTGGCACAGGTGGCAGCTTGTCCCTGGGCGGCATCTTAATATTCGTGGAAATCCAGTGAGCAGCCGGCCAGAAAGGGCCGAGGGACTACCTGGTACTGACAAAGGCTTCTGCCCGGGAAAACAAAACCCACCACCCCACGTTCCTGGTCTCAGTTTGGAGACCTCCATGGGCACTCTCAAAGCAGCCCGAGTTGGCAAAGGTGGCAGCTTGTGCCTGGGCGGCATCTTGATATTCGTGGATATCCAGCGGGCAGCCGGCCCCGAAGTGCCCAGTATCTACATGGTACTAACAAAGGCTTCTGCCTGGGGAAACAAAACCCACAACCCCACGTTCCTGGTCTCAGTTTGCAGAGATGTGTGGGCACTCTCAAAGCAGCCCGAGTTGCACAGGTGGCAGCTTGTCCTTGGGCGGCATCTTGGTATTCGAGGAAATCCAGCAATCAGCCTAACCCTTAGGAAAAGGGGCCCACCTAGTACAGACAAAGGCTTCTGCCTGCGGAAACAAAACCCACCACCCCACATTCCTGGTCTCAGATTGCAGAGCTCCATGGGCACTCTCAAAGCAGCCCGAGTTGGAACAGGTGGCAGCTTGTCCCTGGGCGGCATCTTGATATTCGTGGAAATCCAGCAGGCTTCCGGCCCTGAGGTCCGACGGCCAACCTGGTACTGACAAAGGCTTCTGCCCAGGGAAACAAAAGCCACAACCCCACGTTCGAGGTCTCAGTTTGCAGAGCTCTATGCACACTCTCAAAGCGGCCCGAGTTGGCACAGGTGGCAGCTTGTCCCTGGGCGGCATCTTGATATTCGTGGAGATCCAGCAGGCAGCCGGCCGCCTACGGCCATGGCCCTTCCTGGTACAGACTAAGGCTTCTGCCCAGGGAACCAAATTTCGTCATCCCACATTCCTGGTCTCAGTTTGCAGAGCTCCATCGACACTCTCAAAGCAGCCCGAGTTGGCAAAGGTGGCAGCATGTGCCTGGGCGGCATCTTGATATTCGTGGATATCCAGCGGGCAGCCGGCCCCGAAGGGCCGAGGTCCGACATGGTACTAACAAAGGCTTCTTTCTGGGGAAACAAAACCCACAACCCCACGTTCCTGGTCTCAGTTTGCAGAGATGTGTGGGCAATCTCAAAGCAGCCCGAGTTGCACAGGTGGCAGCTTGTCCTTGGGCGGCATCTTGGTATTCGAGGAAATCCAGCAATCAGCCTAGCCCTTAGGAAAAGGGGCCCACCTAGTACAGACAAAGGCTTCTGCCTGCGGAAACAAAACCCACCACCCCACATTCCTGGTCTCAGATTGCAGAGCTCCATGTGCACTCTCAAAGCAGCCCGAGTTGTAACAGGTGGCAGCTTGTCCCTGGGCGGCATCTTGATATTCGTGGAAATCCAGCAGGCTTCCGGCCCTGAGGTCCGACGGCCAACCTGGTACTGACAAAGGCTTCTGCCCAGGGAAACAAAAGCCACAACCCCACGTTCGAGGTCTCAGTTTGCAGAGCTCCATGCACACTCTCAAAGCGGCCCGAGTTGGCACAGGTGGCAGCTTGTCCCTGGGCGGCATCTTGATATTCGTGGAGTTCCAGCAGGCAGCCGGCCGCCTACCGCCATGGCCCTTCCTGGTACAGACAAAGGCTTCTGCCCAGGGAACCAAATTTCGTCATCCCACGTTCCTGGTCTCAGTTTGCAGAGCTCCATCGACACTCTCAAAGCAGCCCTAGTTGGCACAGGTGGCAGCTTGTCCCTGGGCGGCGTCTTTAGATTCGTGGAAATCCAGCAGGCAGCCTGCCCATGAGGAACAAGGCCCTACCTGGTAATGACAAAGGCTTCTGCCCGGGAAAACAAAACGCACCACCCCACGTTCCTGGTGTCAGTTAGCAGAGTTCCATGGGCACTCTCAAAGCAGCCTGAGTTGGTACAGGTGGCAGATTGTCCCAGGGAGGCATCTTGATATTCGTGGAAATCCAGCAGGCAGCCGGCTCTGAGGGTCGAGGGCCTACCTGGTACTGACAAAGGCTTCTGCCCGGGGAAACAAAATCCACCACCCCACGTTCCTGGTCTCAGTTTGCAGAGCTCCATGGGCACTCTCAAAGCAGCCCGAGTTGGCACAGGTGGCAGCTTGTCCCTGGGCGGCATCTTGATATTCGTGGAAATCCAGCGAGCAGCCGGCAAGAAAGGGCCGAGGGCCTACCTGGTACTGCAAATGCTTTTTCCCGGGAAAATAAAACCCACAACCCCACGTTCCTGGTCTCAGTTTGCAGAGCTTCCTGGGCACTCTCAAAGCAGCCCGAGTTGGCACAGGTGGCAGCTTGTCCATGGGCGGCATCTTGAAATTCGTGGAAATCCAGCAGGCAGACGGACCCGAAGGGCCAAGGGCCAACCTGGTACTGACAAGGCTTCTGCCCAAGGAAACAATACCCACAACCCCACGTTCTAGGTCTCAGTTTGCTGAGGTCCATGGGCACTCTCAAAGCAGCCCGAGTTGGCACAGTTGGCAGCTTGCGCCTGGGCGGCACCTTGATAATCGTGGAAATCCAGCAGGTAGCCGGCCCCCTACGTCCGTGGCCCTACCTGGTACAGACAAAGGCTTCTGCCCAGGGAACCAAATTTCGTCAACCCACGTTCCTGGTCTCAGGTGGCAGACTTCCATGGGCACTCTAAAATCAGCCCGAGTTGGTACAGGTGGCAGCTTGTGCCTGGGCGGCACCTTCAGATTCCTGGAAATCTAGCAGGCAGCCGGCAAGAAAGGGCCGAGGGCCTACCTGGTACTGACAAAGGCTTCTGCCCGGGAAAACAAAACCCACCACCCCACGTTCCTGGTCTCAGTTTGGAGTCCTCCATGGGCACTCTCAAAGCAGCCCGAGTTGGCAAAGGTGGCAGCATGTGCCTGGGCGGCATCTTGATATTCGTGGATATCCAGCGGGCAGCCGGCCCCGAAGGGCCGAGGTCCGACATGGTACTAACAAAGGCTTCTTCCTGGGGAAACAAAACCCACAACCCCACGTACGAGGTCTCAGTTTGCAGAGATGTGTGGGCAATCTCAAAGCAGCCCGAGTTGCACAGGTGGCAGCTTGTCCTTGGGCGGCATCTTGGTATTCGAGGAAATCCAGCAATCAGCCTAACCCTTAGGAAAAGGGGCCCACCTAGTACAGACAAAGGCTTCTGCCTGCGGAAACAAAACCCACCACCCCACATTCCTGGTCTCAGATTGCAGAGCTCCATGTGCACTCTCAAAGCAGCCCGAGTTGTAACAGGTGGCAGCTTGTCCCTGGGCGGCGTCTTTAGATTCGTGGAAATCCAGCAGGCAGCCTGCCCATGAGGAACAAGGCCCTACCTGGTAATGACAAAGGCTTCTGCCCGGGAAAACAAAACGCACCACCCCACGTTCCTGGTCTCAGATTGCAGAGCTCCATGGGCACTCTCAAAGCAGCCCGAGTTGGCACGGGTGGCAGATTGTCCCTTGGCGGCATTTTCAGATTCGTGGAAATGCAGCAGGCAGCCAGCCCCGAAGGGACGAGGGCCTACCTGGTACAGCAAATGCTTCTGCCCGGGAAAATAAAACCCACAAACCCACGTTCCTGGTCTCAGATTGCAGAGCTCCTTGGGCACTCTCAAAGCAGCCCGAGTTGGCACAGGTGGCAGCTTGTACTGGGCGGCATCTTCAGATTCGTGGAAATCCAGCAGGCAGCCGGCCCCGAAGGGCCCAGGGCCTACCTGGAACTGACAAATGCTTCTGCCCGGGAAAACAAATCGCACCACCCCACGTTCCTGGTCTCAGGTTGCAGAGTTCCATGGGCATTCTCAAAGCAGCCCAAGTTGGCACGGGTGGCTGCTTGTCCCTGGGCGGCATCTTGATATTCGTGGAAATGCAGCAGGCAGCCGGCCCCAGAAGGGCCGAGGGCCTACATGGTACTGCAAATGCTTCTGCCCAGGAAAACAAAAACCACCAACCCACCTTCCTGGTCTCAGTTTGCAGAGATCCACGGGCACTCTCAAAGCAGCCCGGGTTGGCACAGGTGGCAGCTTGTCCCTGGGCGGCATCTTGATATTCGTGGAAATCCAGCGAGCAGCCGGCCAGAAAGGGCCGAGGGCCAACCTGGTACTGACAAATGCTTCTGCCCGGGAAAATAAAACCCACCAGCCCACGTTCCTGGTCTCAGTTTGCAGAGCTCCAAGGGCACACTCAAAGCAGCCCAAGTTGGCACGGGTGGCTGCTTGTCCCTGGGCGGCATCTTGATATTCGTGGAAATCTAGCGGGCAGACAGCCCCGAAGGGCCGAGGCCCGACCTGGTACTGACCATGGCTTCTGCCTGGGGAAACAAAAGCCACCACCCAACGTTCCTGGTCTCAGTTTGCAGAGCTCCATGGCAATCTCAAAGAAGCCCGAGATGGCCCAGGTGGCAGCTTGTCCCTGGGCGGCATCTTGACATCTGTGGAAATCCAGAAGGAATCTGGCCCTGAGGTCCGAGGGCCTACCTGGTACAAACAAAGGCTTCTTCCGGGGGAAACAAAACCCACCAGCCCACGTTCCTGGTCTCAATTTGCAGAGCTCCATGGGCACTCTCAAAGCAGCCCGAGTTGGCACAGGTGGCAGCTTGTCCCTGGGCGGCATCTTAATATTCGTGGAAATCCAGTGAGCAGCCGGCCAGAAAGGGCCGAGGGACTACCTGGTACTGACAAAGGCTTCTGCCCGGGAAAACAAAACCCACCACCCCACGTTCCTGGTCTCAGTTTGGAGACCTCCATGGGCACTCTCAAAGCAGCCCGAGTTGGCAAAGGTGGCAGCTTGTGCCTGGGCGGCATCTTGATATTCGTGGATATCCAGCGGGCAGCCGGCCCCGAAGTGCCCAGTATCTACATGGTACTAACAAAGGCTTCTGCCTGGGGAAACAAAACCCACAACCCCACGTTCCTGGTCTCAGTTTGCAGAGATGTGTGGGCACTCTCAAAGCAGCCCGAGTTGCACAGGTGGCAGCTTGTCCTTGGGCGGCATCTTGGTATTCGAGGAAATCCAGCAATCAGCCTAACCCTTAGGAAAAGGGGCCCACCTAGTACAGACAAAGGCTTCTGCCTGCGGAAACAAAACCCACCACCCCACATTCCTGGTCTCAGATTGCAGAGCTCCATGGGCACTCTCAAAGCAGCCCGAGTTGGCACAGGTGGCAGCTTGTCCCTGGGCGGCATCTTGATATTCGTGGAAATCCAGCAGGCTTCCGGCCCTGAGGTCCGACGGCCAACCTGGTACTGACAAAGGCTTCTGCCCAGGGAAACAAAAGCCACAACCCCACGTTCGAGGTCTCAGTTTGCAGAGCTCCATGCACACTCTCAAAGCGGCCCGAGTTGGCACAGGTGGCAGCTTGTCCCTGGGCGGCATCTTGATATTCGTGGAGATCCAGCAGGCAGCCGGCCGCCTACGGCCATGGCCCTTCCTGGTACAGACTAAGGCTTCTGCCCAGGGAACCAAATTTCGTCATCCCACGTTCCTGGTCTCAGTTTGCAGAGCTCCATCGACACTCTCAAAGCAGCCCGAGTTGGCAAAGGTGGCAGCATGTGCCTGGGCGGCATCTTGATATTCGTGGATATCCAGCGGGCAGCCGGCCCCGAAGGGCCGAGGTCCGACATGGTACTAACAAAGGCTTCTTTCTGGGGAAACAAAACCCACAACCCCACGTTCCTGGTCTCAGTTTGCAGAGATGTGTGGGCAATCTCAAAGCAGCCCGAGTTGCACAGGTGGCAGCTTGTCCTTGGGCGGCATCTTGGTATTCGAGGAAATCCAGCAATCAGCCTAGCCCTTAGGAAAAGGGGCCCACCTAGTACAGACAAAGGCTTCTGCCTGCGGAAACAAAACCCACCACCCCACATTCCTGGTCTCAGATTGCAGAGCTCCATGTGCACTCTCAAAGCAGCCCGAGTTGTAACAGGTGGCAGCTTGTCCCTGGGCGGCATCTTGATATTCGTGGAAATCCAGCAGGCTTCCGGCCCTGAGGTCCGACGGCCAACCTGGTACTGACAAAGGCTTCTGCCCAGGGAAACAAAAGCCACAACCCCACGTTCGAGGTCTCAGTTTGCAGAGCTCCATGCACACTCTCAAAGCGGCCCGAGTTGGCACAGGTGGCAGCTTGTCCCTGGGCGGCATCTTGATATTCGTGGAGTTCCAGCAGGCAGCCGGCCGCCTACCGCCATGGCCCTTCCTGGTACAGACAAAGGCTTCTGCCCAGGGAACCAAATTTCGTCATCCCACGTTCCTGGTCTCAGTTTGCAGAGCTCCATCGACACTCTCAAAGCAGCCCTAGTTGGCACAGGTGGCAGCTTGTCCCTGGGCGGCGTCTTTAGATTCGTGGAAATCCAGCAGGCAGCCTGCCCATGAGGAACAAGGCCCTACCTGGTAATGACAAAGGCTTCTGCCCGGGAAAACAAAACGCACCACCCCACGTTCCTGGTGTCAGTTAGCAGAGTTCCATGGGCACTCTCAAAGCAGCCTGAGTTGGTACAGGTGGCAGATTGTCCCAGGGAGGCATCTTGATATTCGTGGAAATCCAGCAGGCAGCCGGCTCTGAGGGTCGAGGGCCTACCTGGTACTGACAAAGGCTTCTGCCCGGGGAAACAAAATCCACCACCCCACGTTCCTGGTCTCAGTTTGCAGAGCTCCATGGGCACTCTCAAAGCAGCCCGAGTTGGCACAGGTGGCAGCTTGTCCCTGGGCGGCATCTTGATATTCGTGGAAATCCAGCGAGCAGCCGGCAAGAAAGGGCCGAGGGCCTACCTGGTACTGCAAATGCTTTTTCCCGGGAAAATAAAACCCACAACCCCACGTTCCTGGTCTCAGTTTGCAGAGCTTCCTGGGCACTCTCAAAGCAGCCCGAGTTGGCACAGGTGGCAGCTTGTCCATGGGCGGCATCTTGAAATTCGTGGAAATCCAGCAGGCAGACGGACCCGAAGGGCCAAGGGCCAACCTGGTACTGACAAGGCTTCTGCCCAAGGAAACAATACCCACAACCCCACGTTCTAGGTCTCAGTTTGCTGAGGTCCATGGGCACTCTCAAAGCAGCCCGAGTTGGCACAGTTGGCAGCTTGCGCCTGGGCGGCACCTTGATAATCGTGGAAATCCAGCAGGTAGCCGGCCCCCTACGTCCGTGGCCCTACCTGGTACAGACAAAGGCTTCTGCCCAGGGAACCAAATTTCGTCAACCCACGTTCCTGGTCTCAGGTGGCAGACTTCCATGGGCACTCTAAAATCAGCCCGAGTTGGTACAGGTGGCAGCTTGTGCCTGGGCGGCACCTTCAGATTCCTGGAAATCTAGCAGGCAGCCGGCAAGAAAGGGCCGAGGGCCTACCTGGTACTGACAAAGGCTTCTGCCCGGGAAAACAAAACCCACCACCCCACGTTCCTGGTCTCAGTTTGGAGTCCTCCATGGGCACTCTCAAAGCAGCCCGAGTTGGCAAAGGTGGCAGCATGTGCCTGGGCGGCATCTTGATATTCGTGGATATCCAGCGGGCAGCCGGCCACGAAGGGCCGAGGTCCGACATGGTACTAACAAAGGCTTCTGCCTGGGGAAACAAAACCCACAACCCCACGTTCGAGGTCTCAGTTTGCAGAGATGTGTGGGCAATCTCAAAGCAGCCCGAGTTGCACAGGTGGCAGCTTGTCCTTGGGCGGCATCTTGGTATTCGAGGAAATCCAGCAATCAGCCTAACCCTTAGGAAAAGGGGCCCACCTAGTACAGACAAAGGCTTCTGCCTGCGGAAACAAAACCCACCACCCCACATTCCTGGTCTCAGATTGCAGAGCTCCATGTGCACTCTCAAAGCAGCCCGAGTTGGCACAGGTGGCAGCTTGTCCCTGGGCGGCGTCTTTAGATTCGTGGAAATCCAGCAGGCAGCCTGCCCATGAGGAACAAGGCCCTACCTGGTAATGACAAAGGCTTCTGCCCGGGAAAACAAAACGCACCACCCCACGTTCCTGGTCTCAGATTGCAGAGCTCCATGGGCACTCTCAAAGCAGCCCGAGTTGGCACGGGTGGCAGATTGTCCCTTGGCGGCATTTTCAGATTCGTGGAAATGCAGCAGGCAGCCAGCCCCGAAGGGACGAGGGCCTACCTGGTACAGCAAATGCTTCTGCCCGGGAAAATAAAACCCACAAACCCACGTTCCTGGTCTC
This sequence comes from Motacilla alba alba, assembly GCF_015832195.1. Lineage (NCBI taxonomy): Eukaryota > Metazoa > Chordata > Aves > Passeriformes > Motacillidae > Motacilla > Motacilla alba. The sequence continues at coordinate 25,077,143 of NC_052046.1, forward strand.
AGATTGCAGAGCTCCTTGGGCACTCTCAAAGCAGCCCGAGTTGGCACAGGTGGCAGCTTGTACTGGGCGGCATCTTCAGATTCGTGGAAATCCAGCAGGCAGCCGGCCCCGAAGGGCCCAGGGCCTACCTGGAACTGACAAATGCTTCTGCCCGGGAAAACAAATCGCACCACCCCACGTTCCTGGTCTCAGGTTGCAGAGTTCCATGGGCATTCTCAAAGCAGCCCAAGTTGGCACGGGTGGCTGCTTGTCCCTGGGCGGCATCTTGATATTCGTGGAAATGCAGCAGGCAGCCGGCCCCAGAAGGGCCGAGGGCCTACATGGTACTGCAAATGCTTCTGCCCAGGAAAACAAAAACCACCAACCCACCTTCCTGGTCTCAGTTTGCAGAGATCCACGGGCACTCTCAAAGCAGCCCGGGTTGGCACAGGTGGCAGCTTGTCCCTGGGCGGCATCTTGATATTCGTGGAAATCCAGCGAGCAGCCGGCCAGAAAGGGCCGAGGGCCAACCTGGTACTGACAAATGCTTCTGCCCGGGAAAATAAAACCCACCAGCCCACGTTCCTGGTCTCAGTTTGCAGAGCTCCAAGGGCACACTCAAAGCAGCCCAAGTTGGCACGGGTGGCTGCTTGTCCCTGGGCGGCATCTTGATATTCGTGGAAATCTAGCGGGCAGACAGCCCCGAAGGGCCGAGGCCCGACCTGGTACTGACCATGGCTTCTGCCTGGGGAAACAAAAGCCACCACCCAACGTTCCTGGTCTCAGTTTGCAGAGCTCCATGGCAATCTCAAAGCAGCCCGAGATGGCCCAGGTGGCAGCTTGTCCCTGGGCGGCATCTTGACATCTGTGGAAATCCAGAAGGAATCTGGCCCTGAGGTCCGAGGGCCTACCTGGTACAAACAAAGGCTTCTTCCGGGGGAAACAAAACCCACCAGCCCACGTTCCTGGTCTCAATTTGCAGAGCTCCATGGGCACTCTCAAAGCAGCCCGAGTTGGCACAGGTGGCAGCTTGTCCCTGGGCGGCATCTTAATATTCGTGGAAATCCAGTGAGCAGCCGGCCAGAAAGGGCCGAGGGACTACCTGGTACTGACAAAGGCTTCTGCCCGGGAAAACAAAACCCACCACCCCACGTTCCTGGTCTCAGTTTGGAGACCTCCATGGGCACTCTCAAAGCAGCCCGAGTTGGCAAAGGTGGCAGCTTGTGCCTGGGCGGCATCTTGATATTCGTGGATATCCAGCGGGCAGCCGGCCCCGAAGTGCCCAGTATCTACATGGTACTAACAAAGGCTTCTGCCTGGGGAAACAAAACCCACAACCCCACGTTCCTGGTCTCAGTTTGCAGAGATGTGTGGGCACTCTCAAAGCAGCCCAAGTTGCACAGGTGGCAGCTTGTCCTTGGGCGGCATCTTGGTATTCGAGGAAATCCAGCAATCAGCCTAACCCTTAGGAAAAGGGGCCCACCTAGTACAGACAAAGGCTTCTGCCTGCGGAAACAAAACCCACCACCCCACATTCCTGGTCTCAGATTGCAGAGCTCCATGGGCACTCTCAAAGCAGCCCGAGTTGTAACAGGTGGCAGCTTGTCCCTGGGCGGCATCTTGATATTCGTGGAAATCCAGCAGGCTTCCGGCCCTGAGGTCCGACGGCCAACCTGGTACTGACAAAGGCTTCTGCCCAGGGAAACAAAAGCCACAACCCCACGTTCGAGGTCTCAGTTTGCAGAGCTCCATGCACACTCTCAAAGCGGCCCGAGTTGGCACAGGTGGCAGCTTGTCCCTGGGCGGCATCTTGATATTCGTGGAGATCCAGCAGGCAGCCGGCCGCCTACGGCCATGGCCCTTCCTGGTACAGACAAAGGCTTCTGCCCAGGGAACCAAATTTCGTCATCCCACGTTCCTGGTCTCAGTTTGCAGAGCTCCATCGACACTCTCAAAGCAGCCCGAGTTGGCAAAGGTGGCAGCATGTGCCTGGGCGGCATCTTGATATTCGTGGATATCCAGCGGGCAGCCGGCCCCGAAGGGCCGAGGTCCGACATGGTACTAACAAAGGCTTCTGCCTGGGGAAACAAAACCCACAACCCCACGTTCCTGGTCTCAGATTGCAGAGATGTGTGGGCAATCTCAAAGCAGCCCGAGTTGCACAGGTGGCAGCTTGTCCTTGGGCGGCATCTTGGTATTCGAGGAAATCCAGCAATCAGCCTAGCCCTTAGGAAAAGGGGCCCACCTAGTACAGACAAAGGCTTCTGCCTGCGGAAACAAAACCCACCACCCCACATTCCTGGTCTCAGATTGCAGAGCTCCATGTGCACTCTCAAAGCAGCCCGAGTTGGAACAGGTGGCAGCTTGTCCCTGGGCGGCATCTTGATATTCGTGGAAATCCAGCAGGCTTCCGGCCCTGAGGTCCGACGGCCAACCTGGTACTGACAAAGGCTTCTGCCCAGGGAAACAAAAGCCACAACCCCACGTTCGAGGTCTCAGTTTGCAGAGCTCCATGCACACTCTCAAAGCGGCCCGAGTTGGCACAGGTGGCAGCTTGTCCCTGGGCGGCATCTTGATATTCGTGGAAATCCAGCGAGCAGCCGGCAAGAAAGGGCCGAGGGCCTACCTGGTACTGCAAATGCTTTTTCCCGGGAAAATAAAACCCACAACCCCACGTTCCTGGTCTCAGTTTGCAGAGCTTCCTGGGCACTCTCAAAGCAGCCCGAGTTGGCACAGGTGGCAGCTTGTCCATGGGCGGCATCTTGAAATTCGTGGAAATCCAGCAGGCAGACGGACCCGAAGGGCCAAGGGCCAACCTGGTACTGACAAGGCTTCTGCCCAAGGAAACAATACCCACAACCCCACGTTCTAGGTCTCAGTTTGCTGAGGTCCATGGGCACTCTCAAAGCAGCCCGAGTTGGCACAGTTGGCAGCTTGCGCCTGGGCGGCACCTTGATAATCGTGGAAATCCAGCAGGTAGCCGGCCCCCTACGTCCGTGGCCCTACCTGGTACAGACAAAGGCTTCTGCCCAGGGAACCAAATTTCGTCAACCCACGTTCCTGGTCTCAGGTGGCAGACTTCCATGGGCACTCTAAAATCAGCCCGAGTTGGTACAGGTGGCAGCTTGTGCCTGGGCGGCACCTTCAGATTCCTGGAAATCTAGCAGGCAGCCGGCAAGAAAGGGCCGAGGGCCTACCTGGTACTGACAAAGGCTTCTGCCCGGGAAAACAAAACCCACCACCCCACGTTCCTGGTCTCAGTTTGGAGTCCTCCATGGGCACTCTCAAAGCAGCCCGAGTTGGCAAAGGTGGCAGCATGTGCCTGGGCGGCATCTTGATATTCGTGGATATCCAGCGGGCAGCCGGCCACGAAGGGCCGAGGTCCGACATGGTACTAACAAAGGCTTCTGCCTGGGGAAACAAAACCCACAACCCCACGTTCGAGGTCTCAGTTTGCAGAGATGTGTGGGCAATCTCAAAGCAGCCCGAGTTGCACAGGTGGCAGCTTGTCCTTGGGCGGCATCTTGGTATTCGAGGAAATCCAGCAATCAGCCTAACCCTTAGGAAAAGGGGCCCACCTAGTACAGACAAAGGCTTCTGCCTGCGGAAACAAAACCCACCACCCCACATTCCTGGTCTCAGATTGCAGAGCTCCATGTGCACTCTCAAAGCAGCCCGAGTTGGCACAGGTGGCAGCTTGTCCCTGGGCGGCGTCTTTAGATTCGTGGAAATCCAGCAGGCAGCCTGCCCATGAGGAACAAGGCCCTACCTGGTAATGACAAAGGCTTCTGCCCGGGAAAACAAAACGCACCACCCCACGTTCCTGGTCTCAGATTGCAGAGCTCCATGGGCACTCTCAAAGCAGCCCGAGTTGGCACGGGTGGCAGATTGTCCCTTGGCGGCATTTTCAGATTCGTGGAAATGCAGCAGGCAGCCAGCCCCGAAGGGACGAGGGCCTACCTGGTACAGCAAATGCTTCTGCCCGGGAAAATAAAACCCACAAACCCACGTTCCTGGTCTCAGATTGCAGAGCTCCTTGGGCACTCTCAAAGCAGCCCGAGTTGGCACAGGTGGCAGCTTGTACTGGGCGGCATCTTCAGATTCGTGGAAATCCAGCAGGCAGCCGGCCCCGAAGGGCCCAGGGCCTACCTGGAACTGACAAATGCTTCTGCCCGGGAAAACAAATCGCACCACCCCACGTTCCTGGTCTCAGGTTGCAGAGTTCCATGGGCATTCTCAAAGCAGCCCAAGTTGGCACGGGTGGCTGCTTGTCCCTGGGCGGCATCTTGATATTCGTGGAAATGCAGCAGGCAGCCGGCCCCAGAAGGGCCGAGGGCCTACATGGTACTGCAAATGCTTCTGCCCAGGAAAACAAAAACCACCAACCCACCTTCCTGGTCTCAGTTTGCAGAGATCCACGGGCACTCTCAAAGCAGCCCGGGTTGGCACAGGTGGCAGCTTGTCCCTGGGCGGCATCTTGATATTCGTGGAAATCCAGCGAGCAGCCGGCCAGAAAGGGCCGAGGGCCAACCTGGTACTGACAAATGCTTCTGCCCGGGAAAATAAAACCCACCAGCCCACGTTCCTGGTCTCAGTTTGCAGAGCTCCAAGGGCACACTCAAAGCAGCCCAAGTTGGCACGGGTGGCTGCTTGTCCCTGGGCGGCATCTTGATATTCGTGGAAATCTAGCGGGCAGACAGCCCCGAAGGGCCGAGGCCCGACCTGGTACTGACCATGGCTTCTGCCTGGGGAAACAAAAGCCACCACCCAACGTTCCTGGTCTCAGTTTGCAGAGCTCCATGGCAATCTCAAAGCAGCCCGAGATGGCCCAGGTGGCAGCTTGTCCCTGGGCGGCATCTTGACATCTGTGGAAATCCAGAAGGAATCTGGCCCTGAGGTCCGAGGGCCTACCTGGTACAAACAAAGGCTTCTTCCGGGGGAAACAAAACCCACCAGCCCACGTTCCTGGTCTCAATTTGCAGAGCTCCATGGGCACTCTCAAAGCAGCCCGAGTTGGCACAGGTGGCAGCTTGTCCCTGGGCGGCATCTTAATATTCGTGGAAATCCAGTGAGCAGCCGGCCAGAAAGGGCCGAGGGACTACCTGGTACTGACAAAGGCTTCTGCCCGGGAAAACAAAACCCACCACCCCACGTTCCTGGTCTCAGTTTGGAGACCTCCATGGGCACTCTCAAAGCAGCCCGAGTTGGCAAAGGTGGCAGCTTGTGCCTGGGCGGCATCTTGATATTCGTGGATATCCAGCGGGCAGCCGGCCCCGAAGTGCCCAGTATCTACATGGTACTAACAAAGGCTTCTGCCTGGGGAAACAAAACCCACAACCCCACGTTCCTGGTCTCAGTTTGCAGAGATGTGTGGGCACTCTCAAAGCAGCCCAAGTTGCACAGGTGGCAGCTTGTCCTTGGGCGGCATCTTGGTATTCGAGGAAATCCAGCAATCAGCCTAACCCTTAGGAAAAGGGGCCCACCTAGTACAGACAAAGGCTTCTGCCTGCGGAAACAAAACCCACCACCCCACATTCCTGGTCTCAGATTGCAGAGCTCCATGGGCACTCTCAAAGCAGCCCGAGTTGTAACAGGTGGCAGCTTGTCCCTGGGCGGCATCTTGATATTCGTGGAAATCCAGCAGGCTTCCGGCCCTGAGGTCCGACGGCCAACCTGGTACTGACAAAGGCTTCTGCCCAGGGAAACAAAAGCCACAACCCCACGTTCGAGGTCTCAGTTTGCAGAGCTCCATGCACACTCTCAAAGCGGCCCGAGTTGGCACAGGTGGCAGCTTGTCCCTGGGCGGCATCTTGATATTCGTGGAGATCCAGCAGGCAGCCGGCCGCCTACGGCCATGGCCCTTCCTGGTACAGACAAAGGCTTCTGCCCAGGGAACCAAATTTCGTCATCCCACGTTCCTGGTCTCAGTTTGCAGAGCTCCATCGACACTCTCAAAGCAGCCCGAGTTGGCAAAGGTGGCAGCATGTGCCTGGGCGGCATCTTGATATTCGTGGATATCCAGCGGGCAGCCGGCCCCGAAGGGCCGAGGTCCGACATGGTACTAACAAAGGCTTCTGCCTGGGGAAACAAAACCCACAACCCCACGTTCCTGGTCTCAGATTGCAGAGATGTGTGGGCAATCTCAAAGCAGCCCGAGTTGCACAGGTGGCAGCTTGTCCTTGGGCGGCATCTTGGTATTCGAGGAAATCCAGCAATCAGCCTAGCCCTTAGGAAAAGGGGCCCACCTAGTACAGACAAAGGCTTCTGCCTGCGGAAACAAAACCCACCACCCCACATTCCTGGTCTCAGATTGCAGAGCTCCATGTGCACTCTCAAAGCAGCCCGAGTTGGAAACAGGTGGCAGCTTGTCCCTGGGCGGCATCTTGATATTCGTGGAAATCCAGCAGGCTTCCGGCCCTGAGGTCCGACGGCCAACCTGGTACTGACAAAGGCTTCTGCCCAGGGAAACAAAAGCCACAACCCCACGTTCGAGGTCTCAGTTTGCAGAGCTCCATGCACACTCTCAAAGCGGCCCGAGTTGGCACAGGTGGCAGCTTGTCCCTGGGCGGCATCTTGATATTCGTGGAGTTCCAGCAGGCAGCCGGCCGCCTACCGCCATGGCCCTTCCTGGTACAGACAAAGGCTTCTGCCCAGGGAACCAAATTTCGTCATCCCACGTTCCTGGTCTCAGTTTGCAGAGCTCCATCGACACTCTCAAAGCAGCCCTAGTATGCACAGGTGGCAGCTTGTCCCTGGGCGGCGTCTTTAGATTCGTGGAAATCCAGCAGGCAGCCTGCCCATGAGGAACAAGGCCCTACCTGGTAATGACAAAGGCTTCTGCCCGGGAAAACAAAACGCACCACCCCACGTTCCTGGTCTCAGATTGCAGAGCTCCATGCACACTCTCAAAGCGGTCCGAGTTGGCACAGGTGGCAGCTTGTCCCTGGGCGGCATCTTGATATTCGTGGAGTTCCAGCAGGCAGCCGGCCGCCTACGGCCATGGCCCTTCCTGGTACAGACAAAGGCTTCTGCCCAGGGAACCAAATTTCGTCATCCCACGTTCCTGGTCTCAGTTTGCAGAGCTCCATCGACACTCTCAAAGCAGCCCGAGTTGGCACGGGTGGCAGATTGTCCCTTGGCGGCATTTTCAGATTCGTGGAAATGCAGCAGGCAGCCAGCCCCGAAGGGACGAGGGCCTACCTGGTACAGCAAATGCTTCTTCCCGGGAAAATAAAACCCACAAACCCACGTTCCTGGTCTCAGATTGCAGAGCTCCATGGGCACTCTCAAAGCAGCCCGAGTTGGCACAGGTGGCAGCTTGTACTGGGCGGCATCTTCAGATTCGTGGAAATCCAGCAGGCAGCAGGCCCCGAAGGGCCCAGGGCCTACCTGGAACTGACAAATGCTTCTGCCCGGGAAAACAAATCGCACCACCCCACGTTCCTGGTCTCAGATTGCAGAGTTCCAAGGGCACACTCAAAGCAGCCCAAGTTGGCACGGGTGGCTGCTTGTCCCTGGGCGGCATCTTGATATTCGTGGAAATCTAGCGGGCAGACAGCCCCGAAGGGCCTAGGCCCGACCTGGTACTGACAAAGGCTTCTGCCTGGGGAAACAAAAGCCACCACCCAACGTTCCTGGTCTCAGTTTGCAGAGCTCCATGGCAATCTCAAAGCAGCCCGAGTTGGCCCAGGTGGCAGCTTGTCCCTGGGCGGCATCTTGACATCTGTGGAAATCCAGAAGGAATCTGGCCCTGAGGTCCGAGGGCCTACCTGGTACAAACAAAGGCTTCTTCCCGGGGAAACAAAACCCACCAGCCCACGTTCCTGGTCTCAATTTGCAGAGCTCCATGGGCACTCTCAAAGCAGCCCGAGTTGGCACAGGTGGCAGCTTGTCCCTGGGCGGCATCTTAATATTCGTGGAAATCCAGTGAGCAGCCGGCCAGAAAGGGCCGAGGGACTACCTGGTACTGACAAAGGCTTCTGCCCGGGGAAACAAAACCCACCACCCCACGTTCCTGGTCTCAGTTTGGAGACCTCCATGGGCACTCTCAAAGCAGCCCGAGTTGGCAAAGGTGGCAGCTTGTGCCTGGGCGGCATCTTGATATTCGTGGATATCCAGCGGGCAGCCGGCCCCGAAGTGCCCAGTATCTACATGGTACTAACAAAGGCTTCTGCCTGGGGAAACAAAACCCACAACCCCACGTTCCTGGTCTCAGTTTGCAGAGATGTGTGGGCACTCTCAAAGCAGCCCGAGTTGCACAGGTGGCAGCTTGTCCTTGGGCGGCATCTTGGTATTCGAGGAAATCCAGCAATCAGCCTAACCCTTAGGAAAAGGGGCCCAACTAGTACAGACAAAGGCTTCTGCCTGCGGAAACAAAACCCACCACCCCACATTCCTGGTCTCAGATTGCAGAGCTCCATGTGCACTCTCAAAGCAGCCCGAGTTGGAACAGGTGGCAGCTTGTCCCTGGGCGGCATCTTGATATTCGTGGAAATCCAGCAGGCTTCCGGCCCTGAGGTCCGACGGCCAACCTGGTACTGACAAAGGCTTCTGCCCAGGGAAACAAAAGCCACAACCCCACGTTCGAGGTCTCAGTTTGCAGAGCTCCATGCACACTCTCAAAGCGGCCCGAGTTGGCACAGGTGGCAGCTTGTCCCTGGGCGGCATCTTGATATTCGTGGAGATCCAGCAGGCAGCCGGCCGCCTACGGCCATGGCCCTTCCTGGTACAGACAAAGGCTTCTGCCCAGGGAACCAAATTTCGTCATCCCACGTTCCTGGTCTCAGTTTGCAGAGCTCCATCGACACTCTCAAAGCAGCCCGAGTTGGCACAGGTGGCAGCTTGTCCCTGGGCGGCATCTTTAGATTCGTGGAAATCCAGCAGGCAGCCTGTCCCGAAGGGCCGAAGGGCCTACCCGGTACTAACAAATGCTTCTGCCCGGGAAAACAAAACGCACCACCCAACGTTCCTGGTCTCAGATTGCAGAGCTCCATGGGCACTCTCAAAGCAGCCCGAGTTGGCACGGGTGGCAGATTGTCCCTTGGCGGCATTTTCAGATTCGTGGAAATGCAGCAGGCAGCCAGCCCCGAAGGGACGAGGGCCTACCTGGTACAGCAAATGCTTCTGCCCGGGAAAATAAAACCCACAAACCCACGTTCCTGGTCTCAGATTGCAGAGCTCCATGGGCACTCTCAAAGCAGCCCGAGTTGGCACAGGTGGCAGGTTGTACTGGGCGACATCTTAATATTCGTGCTAATCCAGCAGGCAGCCGGCCCCGAAGGGCCCAGGGCCTACCTGGAACTGACAAATGCTTCTGCCCGGGAAAACAAATCGCACCACCCCACATTCCTGGTCTCAGGTGGCAGAGTTCCATGGGCACTCTCAAATCAGCCCGAGTTGGTACAGGTGGCAGCTTGTGCCTGGGCGGCATCTTGATATTCGTGGAAATCCAGAAGGCAGCCGGCCCTGAGGGCCGAGGGCCTACCTGGTACTGACAAAGGCTTCTGCCCGGGAAAACAAAACCCACCACCCCACGTTCCTGGTCTCAGTTTGGAGACCTCCATGGGCACTCTCAAAGCAGCCCGAGTTGGCAAAGGTGGCAGCTTGTCCCTGGGCGGCATCTTGATATTCGTGGATATCCAGCAGGCAGCCGGCCCCGAAGTGCCCAGGATCTACATGGTACTAACAAAGGCTTCTGCCTGGGGAAACAAAGCCCACAACCCCACGTTCCTGGTCTCAGTTTGCAGATATGTGTGGGCAATCTCAAAGCAGCCCGAGTTGCACAGGTGGCAGCTTGTCCTTGGGCGGCATCTTGGTATTCGAGGAAATCCAGCAATCAGCCTAACCCTTAGGAAAAGGGGCCCACCTAGTACAGACAAAGGCTTCTGCCTGCGGAAACAAAACCCACCACCCCACATTCCTGGTCTCAGATTGCAGAGCTCCATGGGCACTCTCAAAGCAGCCCGAGTTGGAACAGGTGGCAGCTTGTCCCTGGGCGGCATCTTGATATTCGTGGAAATCCAGCAGGCTTCCGGCCCTGAGGTCCGACGGCCAACCTGGTACTGACAAAGGCTTCTGCCCAGGGAAACAAAAGCCACAACCCCACGTTCGAGGTCTCAGTTTGCAGAGCTCCATGCACACTCTCAAAGCGGCCCGAGTTGGCACAGGTGGCAGCTTGTCCCTGGGCGGCATCTTGGTATTCGTGGAGTTCCAGCAGGCAGCCGGCCGCCTACGGCCATGGCCCTTCCTGGTACAGACAAAGGCTTCTGCCCAGGGAACCAAATTTCGTCATCCCACGTTCCTGGTCTCAGTTTGCAGAGCTCCATCGACACTCTCAAAGCAGCCCTAGTATGCACAGGTGGCAGCTTGTCCCTGGGCGGCATCTTTAGATTCGTGGAAATCCAGCAGGCAGGCTGCCCATGAGGAACAAGGCCCTACCTGGTAATGACAAAGGCTTCTGCCCGGGAAAACAAAACGCACCACCCAACGTTCCTGGTCTCAGATTGCAGAGCTCCATGGGCACTCTCAAAGCAGCCCGAGTTGGCACGGGTGGCAGATTGTCCCTTGGCGGCATTTTCAGATTCGTGGAAATGCAGCAGGCAGCCAGCCCCGAAGGGCCGAGGGCCTACCTGGTACAGCAAATGCTTCTGCCCGGGAAAATAAAACCCACAACCCCACGTTCCTGGTCTCAGATTGCAGAGCTCCATGGGCACTCTCAAAGCAGCCCGAGTTGGCACAGGTGGCAGCTTGTACTGGGCGGCATCTTAATATTCGTGGAAATCCAGCAGGCAGCAGGCCCCGAAGGGCCCAGGGCCTACCTGGAACTGACAAATGCTTCTGCCCGGGAAAACAAATCGCACCACCCCATGTTCCTGGTCTCAGATTGCAGAGTTCCATGGGCATTCTCAAAGCAGCCCAAGTTGGCACGGGTGGCTGCTGTTCCCTGGGCGGCATCTTGATATTCGTGGAAATCTAGCGGGCAGACAGCCCCGAAGGGCCGAGGCCCGACCTGGTACTGACAAAGGCTTCTGCCTGGGGAAACAAAAGCCACCACCCAACGTTCCTGGTCTCAGTTTGCAGAGCTCCATGGGCAATCTCAAAGCAGCCCCAGTTGGCACAGGTGGCAGCTTGTCCATGGGCGGCATCTTGATATTCGTGGAAATCCAGCTGGCAGCCGGCCCCGAAGGGCCGAGGGCCTACCTCTTATTAACAAAGGCTTCTGCCTGGGGAAAGAAAACCCACCACCCCACGTTCCTGGTCTCAGTTTGCAGAGCTCCATGGGCAATCTCAAAGCAGCCCCAGTTGGCACAGGTGGCAGCTTGTCCATGGGCGGCATCTTGATATTCGTGGAAATCCAGCTGGCAGCCGGCCCCGAAGGGCCGAGGGCCAACCTGGTACTGACAAAGGCTTCTGCCCAGGGAAACAAAAGCCACAACCACACGTTCTAGGTCTAAGATTACAGAGCTCCATGGGCATTCTCAATGCTGCCCAAGTTGGCACAGGTGGCTGCTTGTCCATGGGCGGCATCTTGATATTCGTAGAAATGCAGCAGGCAGCCGGCCCCAGAAGGGCCGAGGGCCTACCTGGTAGTGCAAATGCTTCTGCCCGGAAAAATAAAAACCACCCCACGTTCCTTGTCTCAGTTTGCAGAGATCCATGGGCATTCTCAAAGCAGCCCGAGTTGGCACAGGTGGCAGCTTGTGCCTGGGCGGCATCTTGATATTCGTTGAAATCCAGCAAGCTACCGTTCTCGAAGGGCCAATGGCCTACCTAGTACTGACAAAGGCTTCTGCCCGGGAAACAAAATTCGCCAACCCACGTTCCTGGTCTTAGTTTGCAGAGATCCATGGGCACACTCAAAGAAGCCCGAGTTGGCACAGGTGGCAGCTTGTCCATGGGCGGCATCTTGATATTCCGGGAAATCCAGCCGGCAGCCGGCCCCGAAGGTCCGAGGGCCAACCTGGTACTGACAAAGGCTTCTGCCAAGGGAAACAAAACCCACAACCCCACGTTCTAGGTCTCAGTTTGCCGATGTCAGTGGGCACTCTCAAAGCGGCCCGAGTTGGCACAGGTGGCAGCTTGTCCCTGGGCGGCATCTTGACAACTGTGGAAATCCAGCAGGAATCCGGCCCTGAGGTCCTAGGGCCTACCTGGTACTGACAAAGGCGTCTGCCAGGGGAAACAAAACCCACCAGCCCACGTTCCTGGTCTCAATTTGCAGAGATCCATGGGCACTCTCAAAGCAGCCCGAGTTGGCACAGGTGGCAGCTTGTCCCTGGGCGGCATCTTGATATTTGTGGAAATCCAGGAAGCTGCCTAACCCTAAGAAACAGGGGCCTACCTTTTACTGACAAAGGATTCTGCTTTGCTTAAACAAAACCCACCAGCCCACGTTCCTGGTCTCAGTTTGCAGAGCTCCTTGGGCACTCTCAAAGCAGCCCGAGTTGGCACAGGTGGCAGCTTGTCCCTGGGCGGCACCTTGATATTCGTGGAAATCCAGCAGGCAGACGGGCCTGAAGGGCCGAGGGCCTACCTGGTACTGCAAATGCTTCTGCCCAAGGAGACAAAATCCACCACCCCACGTTACTGGTCTAGTTTGCAGAGCTCCATGGGCACTCTCAAAGCAGCCCGAGTTGGCAGAGGTGGCAGCTTGTTCCAGGGCGGCATCTTGATATTCGTGGAAATCTAGCAGGCAGCCGGCCCCTGAGGAACAAGGCCCTACCTGGTATTGACAAAGGCTTCGTCCAAGGGAAACAAATCCCACCACCCCACGTTCCTGGTCTCAGTTTGCAGAGCTCCGTGGGTATCCTCAAAGCAGCCCGAGTATGCACGGGTTGCAGCTTGTCCCTGGGCGGCATTTTGATATTTCTGGAAATCCAGCAAGCAGCCTAACCCTAAGGAACAGGGGCCCACCTAGTACTGACAAAGGCTTCTGCCCGCGGAAGAAAACCCACTAGCCCACGTTCCTAGTCTCAGTTTGCAGAGTTCCATGGGCACTCTCAAAGAAGCCCGAGTTGGCACAGGTGGCAGCTTGTCCCTGGGAGGCATCTTCAGATTCGCGGAAATCCAGCGGACAGCCGGCTGCGATGGGCCAATGTTTTACCTGGTAATGCAGATGCTTCTGCCCGGGGAAACAATACCCAACAAGCAACGTTCCTGGTCTCAGTTTCCAGAACTCCATGGGCACTCTCAAAGCAGCCTGAGTTGGCACAGGTGGCAGCTTGTGCCTGGGCGGCATCTTGATATTCGTGGAAATCCAGCAGACAGCCTGCCCCTGAGGAACAAGGCCCTACCTGGTACTGACAAAGGCTTCTACCCGGGGAAACAAAACCCACAACCCAACGTTCCTGGTCTCAGTTTGCAGAGATCCATGGGCACTCTCAAAGCAGCCCGAGTTGGCACAGGTGGCAGTTTGTCCCTGGGCGGCACCTTGATATTCGTGGAAATCCAGCAGGCAACCGGACGCTGAGGAACAAGGGCCTACATGGTACTGACAAAGGCTTCTGCCCTGGGAAAAAAAACCCACCAACCCACGTTCCTGGTCTCAGTTTGCAGAACTCCATGGGCAGTCTCAAAGAAGCCCGAGTTGGCACAGGTGGCAGCTTGTCCCTGGGCGGCATCTTGATATTCGTGGAAATCCAGCGGGCAGCCGGCCCCGATGGGCCGAGGGCCTACCTGGTACTGACAAAGGCTTCTGCCCGGGGAAACAAAACCCACCAACCCACGTTCCTGGTCTCAGTTTCCAGAGCTCCATGGGCACTCTCAAAGCAGCCCGAGTTGGCACAGGTGGCAGCTTGTCCCTGGGCGGCATCTTGATATTCGTGGAAATCCAGCAGGTAGCCGGCCCCTGAAGGAACGAGGGCCTACCTGGTACTGACAAAGGCTTCTGCCCGGGAAACAAAACCCACCACCCCACGTTCCTGGTCTCAGTTTGCAGAGCTCCATGGGCACTCTCAAAGCAGCCTGAGTTGGCACAGGTGGCAGCTTGTCCCTGGGCGGCATCTTGATATTCGTGGAAATCCAGCCGGCAGCCGGCCCCTGAGGAACAAGGCCCTACCTGGTACTGACAAAGGCTTCTGCCTGCGGAAAAAAAACCCACCAGCCCACGTTCCTGGTCTCAGTTTGCAGAGTTCCATGGGCACTCTCAAAGCAGCCCGAGTTGGCACAGGTGGCAGCTTGTCCCTGGGCGGCATCTTGATATTCGTGGAAATCCAGCGGGCAGCCGGCCCCTAAGGAACAGGGCCGACCTGGTACTGACAAAGGCTTCTGCATGGGGAAACAAAACCCACCACCCCACGGTCCTGGTCTCAGTTTGCAGAGCTCCATGGGCACTCTCAAAGCAGCCCGAGTTGGCACAGGTGGCAGCTTGTCCCTGGGCGGCATCTTGATATTCGTGGAAATCCAGCAGGTAGCCGGCCACAAAGGGCCGAGGGCCTACCTGGTATTGAGAATGGCTTCTGCCAAGGGAAAAAAACGCACCACCCCACGTTCCTGGTCTCAGTTTGCAGAGCTCCATGGGTACTCTCAAAGCAGCCCGAGTTGGCACAGGTGGCAGCTTGTCCCTGGGCGGCACCTTGATATTCGTGGAAATCCAGCAAGCAGACGGGCCTGAAGGGCCGAGGGCCTACCTTGTACTGCAAATGCTTCTGCCCAAGGAGACAAAATCCACCACCCCACGTTACTGGTCTAGTTTGCAGAACTCCATGGGCACTCTCAAAGCAGCCCAAGTTGGCACAGGTGGCAGCTTGTCCCTGGGCGGCATCTTCAGATTCGCTGGAAATCCAGCCGGCAGCCGGCCCCGATGGGCCGAGGGCCTACCTGGTACTGAAGATGCTTCTGCCCGGGGAAACAAAACCCACCACCCAACGTTCCTGGTCTCAGTTTGCAGAGCTCCATGGGCACTCTCAAAGCAGCTCGAGTTGGCACAGGTGGCAGCTTGTCCCTGGGCGGCATCTTGATATTCGTGGAAATCCAGCAAGCAGCCTAACCCTAAGGAACAGGGGCCTACCTAGTACTGACAAAGGCTTCTGCCCGCGGAAACAAAACCCAACACCCCACGTTCCTGGTCTCAGTTTGCAGAGCTCCATGGGTACCCTC
The DNA here is from genome assembly GCF_015832195.1 of Motacilla alba alba. Taxonomy (NCBI): domain Eukaryota; kingdom Metazoa; phylum Chordata; class Aves; order Passeriformes; family Motacillidae; genus Motacilla; species Motacilla alba. The sequence continues at coordinate 25,092,218 of NC_052046.1, forward strand.
AAAGCAGCCCGAGTGGGCACAGGTGGCAGCTTGTCCCTGGGCGGCACCTGGATATTCGTGGAAATCCAGCAAGCAGCCTAACCCTAAGGAACAGAGGCCCACCTAGTACTGACAAAAGCTTCTGCCCGCGGCAAAAAACCCACAACCCCACGTTCCTGGTCTCAGTTTGCAGAGTTCCATGGGCACTCTCAAAGCAGCCCGAGTTGGCACAGGTGGCAGCTTGTCCCTGGGCGGCATCTTGATATTCGTGGAAATCCAGCGGACAGCCGGCCGCGATGGGCCGAGGGCCTACCTGGTACTGACAAAGGCTTCTGCCCGGGGAAACAAAACCCACAACCCAACGTTCCTGGTCTCAGTTTGCAGAGCTCCATGGGCACTCTCAAAGCAGCCCGAGTTGGCACAGGTGGCAGCTTGTCCCTGGGCGGCACCTTGATATTCGGGGAAATCTAGCAAGCAGCCTAACCCTTAGGAACAGGGGCCTACCCAGTACTGACAAAGGCTTCTGCCTGCGGAAACAAAACCCACCAGCCCACGTTCCTGGTCTCAATTTGCAGAGCTTCCTGGGCATTCTCAAAGCAGCCTGAGTTGGCACAGGTGGCAGCTTGTCCCTAGGCGGAATCTTGATATTCGTGGAAATCCAGCCGGCAGCCTGCCCCTGAGGAACAAGGCCCTACCTGGTACTGACAAAGGATTCTGCCTGCGGAAAAAAAACCCACCAGCCCACGTTCCTGGTCTCAGTTTCCAGAGATCCATGGGCACTCTCAAAGCAGCCCGAGTTGGCACAGGTGGCAGCTTGTCCCTGGGCGGCACCTTGATATTCGTGGAAATCCAGCGGGCAGCCGGCCCCGAAGGGCCGAGGGCCGACATCGTACTGACAAAGGCTACTGCATGGGGAAACAAAAGCCACCACCCCACGGTCCTGGTCTCAGTTTGCAGATCTCCATAAGCACTCTCAAAGCAGCCCGAGTTGGCACAGGTGGCAGCTTGTCCCTGGGCGGCATCTTGATATTCGTGGAAATCCAGAAGGTAGCCGGGCACAAAAGGCCGAGGGCCTACCTGGTATTGAGAATGGCTTCGTCCAAGGGAAAAAAAACGCACCACCCCACGTTCCTGGTCTCAGTTTGCAGAGTTCCATGGGCACTCTCAAAGCAGCCCGAGTTGTAACAGGTGGCAGCTTGTCCCTGGGCGGCATCTTGATATTCGCGGAAATCCAGCGGACAGCCGGCCCCTGAGGGACAAGGCCCTACCTGGTACTGACAAAGGCTTCTGCATGGGGAAACAAAACCCACCACCCCACGTTCCTGGTCTCAGTTTGCAGAGTTCCGTGGGCACTCTCCCAGCAGCGCGAGTTGGCACAGGTGGCAGCTTGTCCCTGGGCGGCATCTTGATATTCGTGGAAATCCAGCAAGCAGCCTAACCCTAAGGAACAGGGGCCTACCAAGTAGTGACAAAGGCTTCTGCCCGCGGAAACAAAACCCAACACCCCACATTCCTGGTCTCAGTTTGCAGAGCTCCATGGGTACCCTCAAAGCGGCCCGAGTGGGCACAGGTGGCAGCTTGTCCCTGGGCGGCACCTTGATATTCGTGGAAATCCAGCAGGCAGACGGACCCAGAGGGCCGCGGGCCGACATGGCACAGAGAATGGCTTCTGCCTGGGGAAAAATAATCCACCACCCAAAGTTGCTGTTCTCAGTTTGCAGAGCTCCATGGGTACTCTCAAAGCAGCCCGAGTTGGCACAGGTGGCAGCTTGTCCCTGGGCGGCACCTTGATATTCGTGGAAATCCAGCAAGCAGACGGGCCTGAAGGGCCGAGGGCCTACCTTGTACTGCAAATGCTTCTGCCCAAGGAGACAAACCCACCACCCCACGTTCCTGGTCTCAGTTAGCAGAACTCCATGGGCACTCTCAAAGCAGCCCGAGTTGGCACAGGTGGCAGCTTGTCCCTGGGCGGCATCTTCAGATTCCTGGAAATCCAGCCGGCAGCCTGCCCCTGAGGAACAAGGGCCTACCTGGTATTGACAATGGCTTCTCCATGGGGAAAGAAAACCCACCACCCCAAGTTCCTGGTCTCAGTTTGCAGAGCTCCATGGGCACTCTCAAAGCAGCTCGAGTTGGCACAGGTGGCAGCTTGTCCCTGGGCGGCATCTTGATATTCATGGAAATCCAGCAAGCGGCGTAACCCTAAGGAACAAGGGCCTACCAAGTACTGACAAAGGCTTCTGCCTGCAGAAACAAAACCCACTAGCCCACATTCCTGGTCTCAGTTTGCAGAGCTCCATGGGTAATCTCAAAGCAGCCCGAGTTGGCACAGGTGGCAGCTTGTCCCTAGGCGGAATCTTGATATTCGTGGAAATCCAGCAGGCAGCCTGCCCCTGAGGAACAAGGCCCTACCTGGTACTGACAAAGGATTCTGCCTGCGGAAAAAAAACCCACCAGCCCACGTTCCTGGTCTCAGTTTCCAGAGATCCATGGGCACTCTCAAAGCAGCCCGAGTTGGCACAGGTGGCAGCTTGTCCCTGGGCGGCATCTTGATATTCGTGGAAATCCAGCGGGCAGCCGGCACCGAAGGGCCGAGGGCCGACCTGGTACTGACAAAGGCTACTGCATGGGGAAACAAAAGCCACCACCCCACGGTCCTGGTCTCAGTTTGCAGATCTCCATAAGTACTCTCAAAGAAGCCCGAGTTGGCACAGGTGGCAGCTTGTCCCTGGGCGGCATCTTGATATTCGTGGAAATCCAGCAGGCAGCCGGCCACAAAAGGCCGAGGGCCTACCTGGTATTGAGAATGGCTTCGTACAAGGGAAACAAAACGCACCACCCCACGTTCCTGGTCTCAGTTTGCAGAGTTCCATGGGCACTCTCAAAGCAGCCCGTGTGGGCACAGGTGGCAGCTTGTCCCTGGGCGGCACCTTGATATTCATGGAAATCCAGCAAGCAGCCTAACCCTAAGGAACAGGGGCCTACCTAGTACTGACAAAGGCTTCTGCCCGCGGAGCCCACGTTCCTGGTCTCTGTTTGCAGAGCTCCATGGGCACTCTCAAAGCAGCCCGAGTTGGCACAGGTGGCAGCTTGTCCCTGGGCGGCACCTTGATATTGGTGGAAATCCAGCGGGCTGCCAGCCCCGAAGGGCCGAGGGCCGACATGGTACTGACAAAGGCTACTGCATGGGGAAACAAAAGCCACCACCCCACGGTCCTGGTCTCAGTTTGCAGAGCTCAATGGGTGTCGGAACCCAGGACTCTCCTCTGGGTGTCCTGGATGGCCAGAGCCGCTGTCTGGGGGCTCTGAGACCCTGGCATTCAGCCAAAGACACACGTGGGGTTTTGATCTTAGCCCGTGGAGCAAATTACTAACTCTGTATGAAGAATTACAAGCCACACACACACAAGTTTAGATAGTATAGTAGAAGTAGTCACGAAGTAAAGGGTAGGATTTTTGAGTGCTGTACAGGGGGGTTTTAAGCCTTGTACGCAGGGGCCCAGGTTTTGTACATGGGGGTCAGGAGTTCTAAGATGGAGGGACTTGAGTGTGCCCTGTCCTCTTTCTTTCTCCTTCCTAACCTCCATGTCTTTGGTGGTGTTGGCACTCACAGATTGGTTTAGAGTAGAAAGTCACCATTCAATATAGATAGTAGGCATTGGAGAGAAAGCATAAACATGTAGTATATAATATATGATATAAAAGATGGCACCAGCCCCTGGGAGGGCAGAGAGTGCCTTTGTCTGAGCTGCTGAACGGGCCACAGCAGTTCAGGAGAAGAATCTTGTAGATAACCAACAATAAACAACCTTGAGAACAGACAACAGAAGATTACTGAGTCTTTCTTCGAAGGCACGGGTTGGAGGAGGGACTTTTCCATCTTTCGGGGTCATCCCAATCCGGGGGTGAAACCCCACACATGGGCACTCTCAAAGCAGCCCGAATTGGCACAGGTGGCAGCTTGTCCCTGGGCGGCATCTTGATATTCGTGGAAATCCAGAAGGCAGCCGGCCACAAAAGGCCGAGGGCCTACCTGGTATTGAGAATGGCTTCGTCCAAGGGAAACAAAACGCACCACCCCACGTTCCTGGTCTCAGTTTGCAGAGTTCCATGGGCACTCTCAAAGCAGCCCGAGTTGGCACAGGTGGCAGCTTGTCCCTGGGCGACACCTTGATATTCATGGAAATCTAGCAGGCAGCCGGCCCCTGAGGAACAAGGCCCTACCTGGTACTGACAAAGGCTTCTGCCCGGGAAAACAAAACCCACCACCCAACGTTCCTGGTCTCAGTTTGCAGAGTCCCATGGGCACTCTCAAAGCAGCCCGAGTTGACACAGGTGGCAGCTTGTCCCTGGGCGGCACCTTGATATTCGTGGAAATCAAGCAGGCAGCCGGCAGCGATGGGCCGAGGGTCTACCTGGTACTGCAAATGCTTCTGCCCAGGGAAACAAATCGCACCACCCCACGTTCCTGGTCTCAGATTGCAGAGTTCCTTGGGCATTCTCAAAGCAGCCTGAGTTGGCACACGTGGCAGCTTGTCCCTGGGCGGCATCTTGATATTCGTGGAAATGCAGCAGGCAGACGGGCCTGAAGGGCCGAGAGCCTACATGGTACTGCAAATGCTTCTGCCCAGGGGAACAAAATCCACCACCCCACGTTCCTGGTCTCAGTTTGCAGAGATCCATGGGCACTCTCAAAGCAGCCCGAGTTGGCAAAGGTGGCAGCTTGTTCCAGGACGGCATCTTGATATACGTGGAAATCTAGCAGGCAGCCGGCCCCTGAGGAACAAGGCCCTACCTGGTATTGACAAAGGCTTCGTCCAAGGGAAACAAAACCCACCACCCCACGTTCCTGGTCTCAGTTTGCAGAGCTCCGTGGGTATACTCAATGCAGCCCGAGTTGGCACGGGTGGCAGCTTGTCCCTGGGCGGCATCTTGATATTCGTGGAAATCCAGCAAGCAGCCTAACGCTAAGGAACAGGGGCCTACCTAGAACTGACAAAGGCTTCTGCCCGCGGAAACAAACCCCACTAGCCCACGTTCCTGGTCTCAGTTTGCAGAGCTCCATGGGCACTCTCAAAGAAGCCCGAGTTGGCACAGGTGGCAGCTTGTCCCTGGGCGGCATCTTGATATTCACGGAAATCCAGTGGACAGCCGGCTGCGATGGGCCGAGGTTTTACCTGCTACTGCAGATGCTTCTGCCGGGGAAACAAAACCCACCACCCAACGTTCCTGGTCTCAGTTTGCAGAGCTCCAATGGCACTCTCAAAGCAGCCCGAGTTGGCACAGGTGGCAGCTTGTCCCTGGGCGGCACCTTGATATTCGTGGAAATCCAGCAGGCAGCCGGTCCCTGAGGAACAAGGGCCTACATGGTACTGACAAAGGCTTCTGCCCGGGGAAATAAAACCCACCAGCCCACGTTCCTGGTCTCAGTTTGCAGAGCTCCATAGTACTCCCAAAGCAGGCCGAGTTGGCACAGGTGGCAGCTTGTGCCTGGGCGGCATCTTGATATTCGTGGAAATCCAGCAGGCAGCCGGCCACAAAAGGCCGAGGGCCTACCTGGTATTGAGAATGGCTTCGTACAAGGGAAACAAAACGCACCACCCCACGTTCCTGGTCTCAGTTTGCAGAGTTCCATGGGCACTCTCAAAGCAGCCCGTGTGGGCACAGGTGGCAGCTTGTCCCTGGGCGGCACCTTGATATTCGTGGAAATCCAGCAAGCAGACGGGCCTGAAGGGCCGAGGGCCGACCTTGTACTGCAAATGCTTCTGCCCAAGGAGACAAACCCACCACCCCACGTTCCTGGTCTCAGTTTGCAGAACTCCATGGGCACTCTCAAAGCAGCCCAAGTTGGCACAGGTGGCAGCTTGTCCCTGGGCGGCATCTTCAGATTCCTGGAAATCCAGCAAGCAGCCTAACCCTAAGGAACAGGGGCCTACCAAGTACTGACAAAGGCTTCTGCCCGCAGAAACAAAACCCAACACCCCACGTTCTAGGTCTCAGTTTGCAGAGCTCCATGGGTACCCTCAAAGCGGCCCGAGATAGTACAGGTGGCAGCTTGTCCCTGGGCGGCACCTTGATATTTGTGGAAATCCAGCAAGCGGCCTAACCCTAAGGAACAGGGGCCTACCAAGTACTGACAAAGGCTTCTGCCCGCGGAAACAAAACCCACCACTCCACGTTCCTGGTCTCAGTTTGCAGAGATCCATGGGCACTCTCAAAGCAGCCCGCCCGAGTTGGCACAGGTGGCAGCTTGTCCCTGGGCGGCACCTTGATATTCATGGAAATCTAACAGGCAGCCTGCCCCTGAGGAACAAGGCCCTACCTGGTACAGACAAAGGCTTCTGCATGGGGAAACAAAAGCCACCAGCCCACGTTCCTGGTCTCAGATTGCAGAGCTCCATGGGCACTCTCAAAGCAGCCCGAGTTGGCACAGGTGGCAACTTGAACCTGGGCGGCACCTTGATATTCGTGGAAATCCAGCAAGCAGCCTAACCCTAAGGAACAAGGGCCTACCGGGTACTGACAAAGGCTTCTGCCCGCGGAAACAAAACCCACCACCCCACGTTCCTGGTCTCAGTTTCCAGTGTTCCGTGGGCACTCTCAAAGCAGCCCGAGTTGGCACAGGTGGCAGCTTGTCCCAGGGCGGCATCTTCAGATTCGTGGAAATCCAGCGGACAGCCGGCCGCGATGGGCCGAGGTCCTACCTGATATTGCAGATGCTTCTGCCCGGCGAAACAAAACCCACCAGCCCACGTTCCTGGTCTAAGTTTGCAGAGCTCCATGGGCACTCTCAAAGCAGCCCGAGTTGGCACAGGTGGCAGCTTGTCCCTGGGCAGCATCTTCAGATTCGTGGAAATCCAGCAAGCAGCCTAACCATAAAAAAAAGGGGCCTACCTAGTAATGACAAAGACTTCTGCCCGCGGAAACAAAACCCACCAGCCCACGTTCCTGGTCTCAGTTTGCAGAGCTCTGTGGGAACTCTCAAAGCAGCCCGAGTTGGCACAGGTGGCAGCTTGTCCCTGGGCGGCATCTTGATATTCGTGGAAATCCAGCGGACAGCCGGCCGCGATGGGCCGAGGGCCTACCTGGTACTGCAAATGCTTCTGCCCGGGGAAACAAAACCCACCACCCAACATTCCTGGTCTCAGTTTGCAGAGCTCCATGGGCACTCTCAAAGCAGCCCGCCCGAGTTGGCACAGGTGGCAGCTTGTGCCTGGGCGGCATCTTGATATTCATGGAAATCTAACAGGCAGCCTGCCCCTGAGGAACAAGGCCCTACCTGGTACTGAAAAATGCTTCTGCATGGGGAAACAAAAGCCGCCACCCCACGTTCCTGGTCTCAGTTTCCAGAGATCCATGGGCACTCTCAAAGCAGCCCGAGTTGGCACAGGTGGCAGCTTGTCCCTGGGCGGCACCTTGATATTCGTGGAAATCAAGCAGGCAGCCGGCAGCGATGGGCCGAGGGTCTACCTGGTACTGCAAATGCTTCTGCCCAGGGAAACAAAACCCACCACCCCACGTTCCTGGTCTCAGTTTGCAGAGCTCCTTGGGCACTCTCAAAGCAGCCTGAGTTTGCACATGTGGCAGCTTGTCCCTGGGCGGCATCTTGATATTCGTGGAAATCCAGCAGGCAGACGGGCCTGAAGGGCCGAGAGCCTACCTGGTACTGCAAATGCTTCTGCCCGGGGGAACAAAATCCACCACCCCACGTTCCTGATCTCAGTTTGCAGAGATCCATGGGCACTCTCAAAGCAGCCCGAGTTGGCAAAGGTGGCAGCTTGTTCCAGGACGGCATCTTGATATACGTGGAAATCTAGCAGGCAGCCGGCCCCTGAGGAACAAGGCCCTACCTGGTATTGACAAAGGCTTCGTCCAAGGGAAACAAAACCCACCACCCCACGTTCCTGGTCTCAGTTTGCAGAGCTCCTTGGGTATACTCAATGCAGCCCGAGTTGGCACGGGTGGCAGCTTGTCCCTGGGCGGCATCTTGATATTCGTGGAAATCCAGCAAGCAGCCTAACGCTAAGGAACAGGGGCCTACCTAGAACTGACAAAGGCTTCTGCCCGCGGAAACAAACCCCACTAGCCCACGTTCCTGGTCTCAGTTTGCAGAGCTCCATGGGCACTCTCAAAGAAGCCCGAGTTGGCACAGGTGGCAGCTTGTCCCTGGGCGGCATCTTGATATTCACGGAAATCCAGTGGACAGCCGGCTGCGATGGGCCGAGGTTTTACCTGCTACTGCAGATGCTTCTGCCGGGGAAACAAAACCCACCACCCAACGTTCCTGGTCTCAGTTTGCAGAGCTCCAATGGCACTCTCAAAGCAGCCCGAGTTGGCACAGGTGGCAGCTTGTCCCTGGGCGGCACCTTGATATTCGTGGAAATCCAGCAGGCAGCCGGTCCCTGAGGAACAAGGGCCTACATGGTACTGACAAAGGCTTCTGCCCGGGGAAACAAAACCCACCAGCCCACGTTCCTGGTCTCAGTTTGCAGAGCTCCATAGTACTCCCAAAGCAGGCCGAGTTGGCACAGGTGGCAGCTTGTGCCTGGGCGGCATCTTGATATTCGTGGAAATCCAGCAGGCAGCCGGCCACAAAAGGCCGAGGGCCTACCTGGTATTGAGAATGGCTTCGTACAAGGGAAACAAAACGCACCACCCCACGTTCCTGGTCTCAGTTTGCAGAGTTCCATGGGCACTCTCAAAGCAGCCCGTGTGGGCACAGGTGGCAGCTTGTCCCTGGGCGGCACCTTGATATTCGTGGAAATCCAGCAAGCAGACGGGCCTGAAGGGCCGAGGGCCGACCTTGTACTGCAAATGCTTCTGCCCAAGGAGACAAACCCACCACCCCACGTTCCTGGTCTCAGTTTGCAGAACTCCATGGGCACTCTCAAAGCAGCCCAAGTTGGCACAGGTGGCAGCTTGTCCCTGGGCGGCATCTTCAGATTCCTGGAAATCCAGCAAGCAGCCTAACCCTAAGGAACAGGGGCCTACCAAGTACTGACAAAGGCTTCTGCCCGCAGAAACAAAACCCAACACCCCACGTTCTAGGTCTCAGTTTGCAGAGCTCCATGGGTACCCTCAAAGCGGCCCGAGATAGTACAGGTGGCAGCTTGTCCCTGGGCGGCACCTTGATATTTGTGGAAATCCAGCAAGCGGCCTAACCCTAAGGAACAGGGGCCTACCAAGTACTGACAAAGGCTTCTGCCCGCGGAAACAAAACCCACCACTCCACGTTCCTGGTCTCAGTTTGCAGAGATCCATGGGCACTCTCAAAGCAGCCCGCCCGAGTTGGCACAGGTGGCAGCTTGTCCCTGGGCGGCACCTTGATATTCATGGAAATCTAACAGGCAGCCTGCCCCTGAGGAACAAGGCCCTACCTGGTACAGACAAAGGCTTCTGCATGGGGAAACAAAAGCCACCAGCCCACGTTCCTGGTCTCAGATTGCAGAGCTCCATGGGCACTCTCAAAGCAGCCCGAGTTGGCACAGGTGGCAACTTGAACCTGGGCGGCACCTTGATATTCGTGGAAATCCAGCAAGCAGCCTAACCCTAAGGAACAAGGGCCTACCGGGTACTGACAAAGGCTTCTGCCCGCGGAAACAAAACCCACCACCCCACGTTCCTGGTCTCAGTTTCCAGTGTTCCGTGGGCACTCTCAAAGCAGCCCGAGTTGGCACAGGTGGCAGCTTGTCCCAGGGCGGCATCTTCAGATTCGTGGAAATCCAGCGGACAGCCGGCCGCGATGGGCCGAGGTCCTACCTGATATTGCAGATGCTTCTGCCCGGCGAAACAAAACCCACCAGCCCACGTTCCTGGTCTAAGTTTGCAGAGCTCCATGGGCACTCTCAAAGCAGCCCGAGTTGGCACAGGTGGCAGCTTGTCCCTGGGCGGCATCTTCAGATTCGTGGAAATCCAGCAAGCAGCCTAACCATAAAAAAAAGGGGCCTACCTAGTAATGACAAAGACTTCTGCCCGTGGAAACAAAACCCACCAGCCCACGTTCCTGGTCTCAGTTTGCAGAGCTCCATGGGCACTCTCAAAGCAGCCCGAGTTGGCACAGGTGGCAGCTTGTCCCTGGGCGGCATCTTGATATTCGTGGAAATCCAGCGGACAGCCGGCCGCGATGGGCCGAGGGCCTACCTGGTACTGACAAAGGCTTCTGCCCGGGGAAACAAAACCCACCACCCAACATTCCTGGTCTCAGTTTGCAGAGCTCCATGGGCACTCTCAAAGCAGCCCGCCCGAGTTGGCACAGGTGGCAGCTTGTCCCTGGGCGGCATCTTGATATTCATGGAAATCTAACAGGCAGCCTGCCCCTGAGGAACAAGGCCCTACCTGGTACTGAAAAATGCTTCTGCATGGGGAAACAAAAGCCGCCACCCCACGTTCCTGGTCTCAGTTTCCAGAGCTCCATGGGCACTCTCAAAGCAGCCTGAGTTGGCACAGGTGGCAGCTTGTCCCTGGGCGGCATCTTGATATTCGTGGAAATCCAGCAGGCAGACGGACCCGAAGGGCCGCGGGCCGACATGGTACAGAGAATGGCTTCTGCCTGGGGAAACAAAATCCACCAACCAAAGTTCCTGGTCTCAGTTTGGAGACCTCCATGGGCATTCTCAAAGCAGCCCGAGTTGGCACGGGTGGCAGCTTGTCCCTGGGCGGCATCTTGATATTCGTGGAAATCCAGCAAGCAGACGGGCCTGAAGGCCCGAGGGCCTACCTGGTACTGCAAATGCTTCTGCCCAAGGAGACAAAACCCACCACCCAACGTTCCTGGTCTCAGATTGCAGAGCTCCATGGGCACTCTCAAGGCAGTCCGAGTTGGCACAGGTGGCAGCTTGTCCCTAGGCGGCATCTTCAGATTCGTGGAAATCCAGCCGGCAGCCTGCCCCTGAGGAACAAGGCCCTACCTGGTACTGACAAAGGCTTCTGCATGGGGAAACAAAACCCACCAACCCAAGTTCCTGGTCTCAGTTTGCAGAGATCCATGGGCACTCTCAAAGCAGCCTGAGTTGGCACAGGTGGCAGCTTGTCCCTGGGCGGCACCTTGATATTCGTGGAAATCCAGCAGGCAGCCTGCCCCTGAGGAACAAGGGCCTACCTGGTACTGACAAAGGCTTCTGCCCGGGGAAACAAAACCCACCACCCCACGTTCCTGGTCTCAGTTTGCAGTGCTCCATGGGCACTCTCAAAGCAGCCCGAGTTGGCACAGGTGGCAGCTTGTCCCTGGGCGGCATCTTGATATTCGTGGAAATCCAGCAGGCAGCCTGCCCCTGAGGAACAAGGCCCTACCTGGTACTGACAAAGGCTTCTGCCCGGGGAAACAAAACCCACCCACCCACGTTCCTGGTCTCAGTTTCCAGAGCTCCGTGGGAACTCTCAAAGCATCAGAACCCCAGACTCAGGAATGTGACAGGCCTTTGAGTCAAGGGTAGGCAGGTGATTGGGATCTGCAGTCACTGGAGACAGTGGGGAGCACTGTGCAATGTTGATTACCTGAAGACAGAGCTGAGTCTTAGGGAATGCCTCATGTGTGCTTTTTCCCACAGCCAGACTACTCCATTTCCCTTTCCCCGCAAGGCCCAAACCATCTCCAGCCATAGAGCAGATTCCAGACTGGAATGTCTGCTGGACTAACCTTCACTCTTCCCACCCAGAGCCACCGTGCCCACGCAGAGCACCCATGTCCTGCTCTGCAGAAGCTGCCACACATGCAGGGTGCCGGGGACCCCATCCCCAACAAGGCTCAAACTCCAGTCCTGTTCCTGGCTGCAACAGGCTGCAGCTCCCTAAGGCCCTTGTCCTCACACAGTGTCTCTGCAATGCCCTGGCCCTGAACCAAGGCCAGAGTTAGCCATCAGCAGGATGTGCCCATCCCGAGGGATACAGGGGAGCAGGTGTTTTTCCCCAGGCAGCCACTGAGGGCTAACTGGGCAAAAAGAACTGCCGAGTCAGGAGGAGGGGTGTTGGTTGCCTGCCAGCATCTCTGATAAGCCCTGTGTACTCAGGGCCTGAGGCAACAGGAAGATATTCAGACACCTTGGCCTTCCAGGAAGGAAAATCCACTGAGAAGTGGTTCCTGAGAGCCGTCGAAGGCTGCAATTCTTGTTTGCCATTCTGGGGCCTTAGTGAAGGCTACTGCTTCTCTCTTTCCACAGGGACCCTGTGGATCCATCAGAGATGTACTGTGGGCCAGGGAAACTGTCCCTACAGTTGTGCCAGCACTTCAGGAAGGATGAGTTTCCCCTCTCCTATTGACTGTTGCATTTGCAGAAACAATTTTCAACAGGGTCTTCAGCACAGCAAAATCTTGGACCTGATGGAGCAGCTCCAGGGCAGGCTGCCAAGACACTCCAAGGGCTGGAGCACCTCTGTGACAGAGACAAGTTTGGAGAGTCAGGGCTGTTCAGTGTTGTACCGATTCAGGGCAAATTTGGGAGAGAACCTCCAAAGGAGTTCCTCTAGAAAGAAGATTCAAGTGGCCGCTCCCCCAACTGGTTTGGGAAAAATATTTCCCAGGAGAAAAGTATTAAAAACTGTTTATTTCACAGGCGAAGCGTTTACCAGCACAAAAAAAAAAATATTGAACAATATTAAACAATGAAACTTCTTGCCACTCCAAAAGAGATGACAAACTCAGAAAGTCCCCTCCATGGGCTGTAGCTCAGCTCAGTCAGTCTCTTATCAGTCCCTCCAGTGCTGGATATGCCACGGCCCAGGCCCGGTCCCGTGGGCCACAGGTGCAAGCTGCTGGTGCTCTTCTGTATGTTCAGTCCAGAGCAGGTTTAAACAGGTCCAAAGAAAAAGAAAACCCACAGTCCAGGGAACTTCACTGCCTCAGCTAGCTAAAACGAACTAAAAGCAAAGGAGAGCTCAGTTCCGTTGTCTGTCTGTCTGTAGACAACACAGTCCGGGAGCAGGAATGTGGAGGAGTGAGTGTCTGAAAACAAACTCCGTGCTTCTTGTCTCCCCCAGTTCACTCTCAGAACCAGTCTTAAAGGTGCAAAACTTATTATCCAACATAAACAGAACAGATGATATGGAATAAAAGTATCATATAGCCAACCCTGGGTATTCTACCCCTTATCCCCATATGGTTAGCTTACTACTAAAACTAATATATATTCTGACTCTACAAACACATACATTATACATACAATATATAGCTATACACAGACAATGGCAGTAATATTCAGCTAACAGTGATATTTACACATAGCTCTCACCCAACAATCAGATCTCTCTGAGGTAACATTGTGTTGTTCCATCTTTCTGCATTATCCACCATGCGCAACCTGGTCCCTGAGCAAATACAGCCCCAGGAATGGGTTTGTCTGTACTCAAGGCAGAATTGATCCAAACTGTCTTCCCTAACAAATCTCTGACATGCACTACTAGGACTTGGTCTCCATCTACTCTATGGAGATGCTCAGATTGGGAAGTGCCCACTCGGTTAGTAGAGCCTCAGGTGCTAACTAACCAGGTGGCTTTTGCCAGATACTGCTCCCAATTTTTGAAAGACTCCCCACCCAAAGCTTTCAAGGTGGTTTTTAAAAGTCCATTGTACCTCTCCACTTTGCCTGCAGCTGGTGCATGATAGGGGATATGGTACACCCACTCAATGCCATGTTCTCTAGCTCAGGTGTTGATAAGGCTGTTCTTGAAATTAGTCCCATTGTCTGACTCAATCCTCTTAGGGGTACCATGCCTCTTGAGGCACAGGATGGTATTATGGGCCTAGTGTGAGGCACAGGGTAGGTTTCCAACCATCCCATGTATTATATTTGCTTTTTTGAGCCAGGTCTAATAAGCTCTCAAAAGTAATATAACACACCCAAGATAGCTCAGCTTCCCTTGGAGGCATAAAAATAAGCAGGATGGCTTCTGCTGCAGTGTTGGAAACAAAAATGTTTAATAAAAGGCAAAATAACAAACAGAAAAATCAAGCCAGGTGCACAGGTCGTGCTCCTGGTAAAACACCCCACAAAAGCGATTAGCTTCTTTGTTCTCTTCTTTTTCTACTAAATTGCTCAGGTGGGACTTTTTGGCTTGTGTCCAATTAGCTATCCTTAAGTTTGAGGTGAAGTCCCTCAGGCCTATGAGATGCCTTTTTCACCTAATTGAGGAGAGAAACTTCAGGGCTTCTTTCCTTTTTTGGGGGACAAAGGAAGTTCTGTCGCTCTGTCCGTAGGGGGCGCATTCCTACACCCATGGCGGCTTCTACCATTGTGAGCATAGTCCTTACCTTGGCAGGTCTGGGGCAGTGGGATGTAGTCAATCTGCCAGGCCTCCCCATACTTGTATTGGACCACCACCCACCATCCCATATGGGTTTCAACCACTTGGCCTGTTTGATGGCAGCACACATCTCATAGTCATGGGTAACCTGCAAAATACTGTCCGTGGTTAGATCCACCCCTTGGTCTCATGCCCACTCATAGGTGGCATCTCTGCCCTAATGGCCTGAGGCATCATGGACACATCAAACTAGGAACAACTCTCCCTTTTGTTGCCAATCTACGCCTATCTTTGACATCTCTGTCTTTGCTGCCTGATCTACCTGCTCATTGTTTTGCTGCTCCTCATTAGTCCGACTCTTGGGGACATTGGCATCTACATGGCAAACTTTCACAGGTAGTTTCTCTACCCTGGTAGTGATGTCTTTGCACTCTTCAGCAGCCCAAATTAGTTTTCCTCTACACTGCCAGTTAGCCTTTCTCCACTTTTCCAACCAACCCCACAGAGCACTGGCTACCATCCATGAATCAGTGTAGAGGTAGAGCTTTGGCCACTTCTCTCTTTCAGCAATGTCCAGGGCCAGTTGAACAGCCTTGAGTTCAGCAAGTTGACTTGATCCACCTTCTCCCTCAGTAGCTTGTGCAACTTGTCGTGTGGGGCTCTATACAGCTGCTTTCCACTTCCGGTTCAACCCTACAAAGCGACAAGATCCATCAGGAAAAAGAGCGTAACGTGTTTCTTCTGCTGGTAGTTGATTATACGTTGATTATATTGATTATACGGTTGATTTTATTCTTCAGCATGTGTCACTTGTTCATCTTCGTCAGTGAGACCAAAGTTTTCACCTTCGGGCCAGTTTGTAATTATCTCCAAAATCCATGGAGGATTTGGGTTGCCAATAAAGGCGTGCTGTGTGAGCAGGGCAATCCACTTGCTCCATGTGGCATTGGTGGCATGGTGGGTGGAGGGAACCTTTCCTTAAAACAGCACCGGTAGTTGGGGTGCCAGGAGGAGATGTGTTTCAGTGCTGCTCACCTCTGAAGCAGTTTGGACTCCTTCATAGGCTGCTAAAACTTCCTTCTCTGTGGGAGTGTAGTTGGCTTCAGACCTTCTGTAACTTCGGCTCTAGAATCCCAGTGGTCGGTCTCAAGTTTCACCAGGCACTTTCTGCCAAAGGCTCTAGGACAGACCATGGCTCCCACCTGAAAAGTAGAGCACATTCTTCACATCTGGTCGTGTCCTGACTGGGCCAAGGGCTACTGCATGAGTGATCTCCTGCTTTATCTGGGCAAAGGCTTTTTGCTGCTCAGGGCCCCCTTGATGTGCAGAAGCAAAAATTGCTCCTGAGAATGTGTCTATTGATACATGTATATGTTTGAACCGTGCAAATTACTGATATTGAGTTATGTCAGTTTGCCATATCTGCAGGCTATTTAATCCTTGAGGGTTAACTCCTGTTGCTATTGCTGGTATGGCCAATGGATGGGATGGAAAAGGCAAATCTTGGTGTGTCATCTGGATGCAAAAGAATATTGAAAAAACAGTCTTCAAAATCAATAACAGTTAACTTTCAATTCTTGGAAATCACAACAGGAGAAGGTAATCCTGATTGTAAAGAACCCATTTCTTGAATCACTTCATTAACTCTTCTGAGATCCTGCAATAACCTCCATTTCCCACTGTTTGGCTTTTTAATTACAAAAACTGGAGTGTTCCAGGGGCTGGTAGTTGGAGTTAGGTGACCTTTGTTTAATTGTTCCTGTACCAACTGCTCTAATGCAGCAAGTTTCTCTTTGGCTAAGGGCCATTGGCTGACCCAGACAGATGTATTAGATGTCCATGTGAGTTTTAAAGTGTTATGTCCATCAACAGACTTTGTTAAAAGTCGGTTTCTAGTCTCAGACCCCACTGCGAGAGAATGTCTCCTCCCCAAAGAACTGTATCAGCTCCTACAATAAATGGTCTGGTGGTGGCAACATGACCTTTGGGTCCCTCAAATGTCACTGAGTGCAAGCTAGGATAGCTTTCACAGTGACCACCAATACCTGCCAGTTGATCCAGTGTAGGCACGATGGTCCAGTCCTGTGGCTATTTCAATTTCGATATCAGTGTGACATCTGCTCCGGTATCTGTCAGGCCAACGACAGTGATGGTTTTCCCGAGGTGCTTCAGGACACAGGTGAGTTGAGGCCACTCGCAGCTGATGTGCCTGGTCCAAGTGATGAGGGATGTGTTGCTCCGTGACTGTGGTAGGAGAAAAGCTTGTGCAATGGTTAGTCGCTGGGGTAAAAAGCATGGAGGGTCTGGACATAAAGCTAATACGGTGATTTCCTGTGAACAAGTGACAGATAACACAGTTGGAATTATATAGAAACCTTCTGCATGGTTCATCTGTTCACTCCCACTATTAGGAACTGACGTAGTTGTGGTTCAGGTCCCAGCTGTCCTGTGGATACTGTCTGAGCAATTGGTTAGCATCACTGGCTGGGCTGTAGACAGCTCTAATCTGGTACCTGGGGACATTGTGCTCGGTAGTCCTGCAAAGATCTGCTTCAGTTCTGAACTTGGTGGCCTGTGGTGGTCTCTGGCCTCTGGTACAGTGGTTCTTGTGTCCTCACACGCCACTGAGCCATGCTTGGCTGCATGTTTCCCGTCAGATGGCATGGACAACCCTGTACTGGGTGAAAACTGTTAGCATTTTGACAAAGACCTCTGTATCCACTGTTTCTTGGAGGTGGCCTCCTTCGGATTCTTGGACATTCTCTTTTAAAACGCCCTCTTTGCAGGAACATCATGTGTCCCTTGGATTCTGTTAGTTTTCAATTGCCCCTTTAAATGCTGTTAGTGCCTCTGCTAGGGTTTGCGTCTGAATTTCTACGGCTTTTTCCTACGGCTTAACATGTTTTCCTGAGCTGTTGTGATGGCATTCGCTAGTACCTCTGCCTGCATAGCTGCTGCGTGTTCAGGAGTACCAAGGGGATTGCAAGCATCCACTAGCTGTGTTAGGGTGGGCTCAGGGTCTTGTGGCAATGCACGTAATATTTTTTTGCAGGTTGGATTTGCATTAGATATTGCAAGCCATTTTAATAACTCTTGTCTTGCATGATCTATTGGAATTTGCTCATCTAATGCCATTTTTAAACAGTCCAAAAACTTAATGTAAAGCTCATCCATCCCTTGTTTTATTTCTGTGAAATCTAGTTCTGGTTTGTTCCCATCAGGTACTTGTAACAGGGCAGTTTTGGCGGCTTCTTTGACATCCTGGAGGATTTGTCTATCGAGTGCCCTAGTTTGTCCTGGTGGGTCTGTGTGAGCTCCTTCTCCCGAGAGATGATATAGAGTGGCTGGAGTTCCTGCATTACTTCTTAAAAGGTCATTTAATAGACGTTTCCATGCTAATTCCCACAGAGAATACTCTGTTTGAGACAGAAAGGATGTACATAGCTGTTTTAAATCATGAGGAGTGAATACATTTGCTGCAAAGGTGGTTTGTAATATACCTCTGAAATAAGCAGATTCCCTTCCATACAAACAGGAGGCCTTGCATATCTCTTTCAATTCTGCAAAGTTTATCTGTTGCCATTGTGCTTGGGACGCAGGACCTGCAGTGTATCTCACAGGAAACACTTTAGGCCTCGATGCAATTTCCCACTCTCATTCCTGGACTGCATCCTTTCTTATCTTCTGCCAGGTATCTGTACCTCCAGGTATATGACACTCTTCCTAAGATTTTTGGGAACTACACTGTGGAGTGCAGTAATAACTTTTGTTTTGGTCGGGGTGTTCTGCTGACATGCATGCCGCCGTTTTGGATGGAGTCACATCCAGTTCCCACGCTCGGCAGGGAGGGGGTTTGCCATCCCAAGGTGTGGGCAGGGAGCAGGGGCAGGGAGACCGACTGGGCTCGGCCCACAAAAGAGGTGTGTCCCTCGTCGGATGAGTAGGAGCTAAGTAATGTTTCGGGCATGGAATGCTGGGAGCCCAAGGTGGATGGTGGACCACCCCCATGAAGGGCAGAGCTCTCCCTCTGGGCATCATGGCATCTGCCATGTGCTCCATTGTTCTCAGAGAGGATACAGTCAGCTTGTTTTTTTTCAATTTTACTGCCGAAATTCACCGATTTTGTGCATCGCAGGCTATTTTTGAGAGGAAACCGGGGGGAAATACCTGGGGTAGGTGATCTAGGAGCAGTTTTCAGACAAGACTGGCCAGGTCTCGTCTGCTCTTTCACTGAAGGTGGGGGGGGAGGGGCAGGGCGGGAAGCAGCTGGCCTGGCTGCCTCCCTCCTGCTCCCCCAGGGTTCCAGGGTTTCTGCTTTTTGGATCGGATCGGGGTAAGGTTCTAGTTCTCACTGGAGCTTTTCTCTCTCCTCCTCTCCTGCTCCTGCTGCAGGCTGCAGTCTGCTTTCTCTCTGCTCTGTGATGTTCTGCGGCTGCCTCTAATTTGCTTTTCACTTTCCATGGTTACAAATTTTAATACCCCTGAGTGTTGGACACAGTTTCAAGCTGGACCTCTCATTCTTTTCCATATTATATAATTTCAGTCCAGCCGTGTCCCAAAATTCCAGAGTGAGTGTCTCAGACATATCTAGGGTTGGGAATGCTGTGAATACCCACTTTATGAGTTTTTTAAGCTGTTTCTTCCCAAACTTTATATCTTGAATTTCTAGCTTATAGTTCAAATAAAAAATAAAGACCCTGCTCTGCTAAAGACAATCGGTTTCCCATTTCCTACTCACCAAAGGGTAGTTTTCAGCTGATTTGTTGTCCTTGGTCTGTCTCCCAGGGTCTGGAACCACAACAATGTTTCGGCTTGGCCAAAAAGCAGCTTCCTTGTAGGATTGCAATGCGTGCACCTGTCCCGTCCCTGGTTCCAGCCTCCTTTCACCGGCTGTGAGGCTTTGATCTGAGATCTCCTCTAGATCTCAGACCTCCTTATCTGGGCTTTTCTTTTGAGCGCCCAAAAAACCCAGCTGCAGGCCTGCTT
Source organism: Motacilla alba alba (assembly GCF_015832195.1). NCBI lineage: Eukaryota > Metazoa > Chordata > Aves > Passeriformes > Motacillidae > Motacilla > Motacilla alba. Next base: position 25,111,418 of record NC_052046.1, read on the forward strand.
CTCCAAAAATGCAAATAGCAAGGAAAAATGTCCTAATTTTGATTGAGGCAATCAAAATAATCCCAGACTGTCTCGCTCAATATGAGAAAAACCTGTCCAGGTGCCACATGTTATAATTATCCTACTCAAGCCAGGTCTAATAAGCTCTCGGAGGTCTATAACACACCCAAGATAGCTCAGCTACCCTTGGAGGCATAAAAATCAGCAGGATGGCTTCTCCTGCAGTGTTGGAAACAAAAAGGTTTAATAAAAGGCAAAATAACAAATAGAGAAAAAACTGAGCCAGGTGCCAGACATTCTTGCTCCCGGTAAAACACCTCACAAAAGCAATTAGTCTCTTCTTCACGTCTTTTTCTACTAAATTGGCAAGGGGGGGCTTTTTTGGCTTGTGTCCAATTAGCTATCCTTAAGTTTGAAGTGAAGTCCCCTAGGTCCTATGAGGTATCTTTTCACTTAATCGAGGAGAGAAACTGCTGGCCTTCTTTCCTCTTAAGGGGACAAAGGATAGTTCTGTCACTCTGTCAACAGGGGGCACATTCCTACAGGGCCCTGTGAGGGGATGGAATGTAAGAAAATGAAGATAGTGCAGAAGGTAATCTCACCCCTGAGGAGTTGCAGCTGTATTAATTACCAAAGATTAGGAACAGGCCTGTCCTAAACAGGCCACAGCTGTGTCCAATGAGGATGAGTGCTATAGAAGAGTGGCTTAGCTGGTTGAGAAGGAAGCTGGAGTTTGTTGGCTGTGCTGTGAAGGGAGCTGGAGTTTGTTGACTGTGCTGTGAAGAAGGAGTCAGTGCTGTGAGGAGCTGCCCATGAGAAATCACCAAGAAGGTATGGAACTTTTGCAATAAGATGAACAACAGAGGCCCACTGAAAAGTGTTCTTGCGAGTGACCAGGTAGAGAGGGCTCACAATCTGGCTATACTTGGGAATGTGCATTCTCCAAAAGCCTATGGCACCTAGGAAAGCTTGTGTTTCCTTCTTGCATGGTTGGTGGAGATATCGCAGTGATTTTATTGATGACCTCAGTGGGAATCTGACACCGTCCATCTTGCCACTTCACTCCCAGGAACTGGATCTCTCAAGCAGGTCCCTTGACTTTGCTCATCTTGATGGCAAAGCCAGCTTTCAGGAGAATCTGGATGATTTTCTCTCTCAAACACTTCTGCTGCCATCTCCCCCCACACAATGATGTCATTGATGTACTGCAGACGTTCTGGAGCTTCATCCCTTTCCAGTGCAGCCTGGATCAGTCTATGGCAAATGGTGGGGCTGTGCTTCCACCCTAGGGCAGTTGGTTCCAGGTGTACTGCATGCCTCTCCATGTGAAAGCAAAATGAGGCCTGCATTCTGCTTCCAGAGGAATGGAGAAAAACACATTAGCAATGTCAATAGTAGCGTACCACTTTGCTGCCTTGGACTCCACCTCATACTGGACTTCCAGCAAGTTTGGCACAGCAGCAAGTCACTTCATTCAAGGCACAATAGTCCACAGTCAATCTCCATTCTCTGTCAGACTTGTGCACAAGCCAGATGGGACTGTTGAAGGATGAATGGATTTTGCTGGCCACCCCTTGGCTCTCCAGCTCACGGATCATTTTGCGGATGGGGATCACAGCATCTTGATTTGTCCAATACTGCCAGCGGTGCACCGCTGAGGTAGCAATAGGCACTCATTGTGCTTCCACCTTCAGGAGTCCTATTGCAGAGGGTTTTCTGATAGTCCAGGCAAGGTGTTCAACTGCTTAATGTTCTCTGCCTCTACAGCAGCTATTCCAAGTGCCCACCTGAGTCCCTTTGGGTCTTTGAAATACCCATTTAGGAGGAAGTCTATGCTCAAAATGCATGGGACCTCTGGACCAGTCCCAATAGGGTGTTTCTTCCACTCATTTCCAGTCAGGCTCATCTCAGCTTCCACCAAAGTAAAATCCTGTGATCCCCCTGTCACGCCAGCAATAGAAACAGATTCTGCCCCCACATGTCTTGATGGGAGTAATGTGCACTGCGCACCAGTGTTGACTAAAGCCTCATATTTTTGTGGTTCTGATGTGCCAGGCCAATGAATCCACACAGTCCTGTAGCTCACTCTGCGGTCACCAGAAGGGAGACGTGCCGGCCAGCTGCTCCCTTCGTGACCAGAGGGGGCCACAGGAGTGGCCACTCCTAAGCTCTCTTCCGAGAATTCCTGGGTAGTGGTGCTGTCTGCGGTGTGTGTGACACAGACAAGTGTATGCTGCAAAGTCCCGAAGCAAAGGAACGAGAGAGTGGACACCTGTATGGGTGCCAAGGAAACTTTATTCCCGGATGGGACCAGGGACAAGTGTCAAGGGAAAAGGGTCTGGGGAAGCACTTATAAAGGGAGTGGGCATGATGGGAAGAAACATAAAGCAACCAATAAGCAAAGGCAAGGGGAGGAATATGAAATACAGTCGAACCAATGAAGATTATATAAGGGAGGGAAGAAGCCCTGGAGGCAAATCATGTATCAGGCTAGGGATGATTGACACTGAAAATTCTGAAAATAAAGGGGGGGAGTGGTTACAATGACAGGCAGGGGGAGTGGGCAGCACCATAAGGATTGACAGAAACTTGTAAGGGCGTAAGGTGAGGAGCAGGGGATCAATCACTTTAAGGGGCAACTCAGTGGTGGGAAAAACAGGTGGTTAAACAACTTGGGGAGAAACCATTCTGAGGGACTTACATGGGGGGAACAGAGGATTAAACCATTCTTTAAGCTAACAGAAGACAACTAACTGTTTCTAACAAAACCAACATTAACATTTTAAAGCACGCGACGCCACACAGCCCAAAAAACACGGTTTTCCCTAGCCTCTACCTGGCCAGAGGCAGGGTCCCTCTAAGCCTGGTTATCCTTTTTTCCTTGGGCATATGTCTTTGAGGTTCCTTCAAGGGGATTGGACATATTGTCCTCATGATCATCATACCTTAAAGGGAGAATAAGGGAGAGGGAGTGAAAAGGAGAGAGAGAGGAGCCCCTGGAGTCAAAGATCAGTCTTCATAGAAGTAATGATCAATGCACATTAATTGCAACTCTGAGGGTACATTTATATGGTAATGCAGGGTTCAGCAACGTGGGAATACATTTGATTGGTTACAAAGCAAAGAGCTAACATATCTTTGGTCACGTAGCATATCTTGGCAAAAGTGTTAGTAGAACATCTTGCCCCATATCTTTTTTTTACATCCCTAGAACATCCTGCTTCATATCCCTTCTCCTTGGGTGCATCTTGGCAAGTTTCTTTATATTGTCTGTCCAAGGGCAGCATCTCTCTGCTAGCAGGCACACATGCAGGTTTATGCAAGCAGGCCTCTCAGACCAGTGTCTGCTTAAAATGCTCTCTACATTTTCTCCCTTTTCTTTTTGCACAACCTAAGCTTGAGGAAACAAGTTAAATAAATTATAACATTTTTTATACATCTCAGCTACTAAATTTTTATGTTTGTGCATACATGTTATTTGCTGCTATAAGCATTTTTGCTAAAGTGTGTTAAATTACCAGTTCTCACAACATGCTTGGCTTTTAGGCCTTGTCTTAGTACAATGCTCATTCTTTCTTGTTGTATCTCTTCGAGGACAGTACATGGTCTATCTTGTTCTTGTTTGAGGACAGGACATGGTTTATCAGTGTACTTCTGTGATTTGCAGACCAGGATTGTCCAATTCCCGCAGGAGAAAATCTTGTCCTTGTTCGGCTAAAAATCTTTCTACACTTGTCTCATTTTCTTTTTGGACAATCCAGACTCACTGAACAATTGACTCTAAACTCTTATTCAAAGAAGAAAGAATGCAGTAAAATCAACAGCAAGAATCAACAGCAAGAAAACGAATGCCTTCTATCAATAAGGTTTTCAACCAACCAGTGATTCCCCAATCTTTGAGCCATTTGTCAAAAGGATTTTCCACAACAGTGAGTTTTTTCATGTTATTTTGTAGTTGGGAAAGCTTCTTGTGAATGGATTCAGAATGATCTGAAAGATTCATACAGCACATTCCATCAAAATCCTCACAGTCATGTCCTTGTACTAGTAACAAAAAATCAATGTCTGCTAGATTTTGTAATACAGCATGTCGTACACAGTCAACATCAGTGGTGAGCTCATCTAACATTTTAGAGGTAATGTTGATTTGTTTTCCTGTCCAACAAGCCAATTGTTTCAACTGAGAGGGCTGTTGCAGAAGAAACCTGTGGTGTAAAGAGTGAGGCTAAAATGACAGATGGTCGTTCCCACAATTCAACATTGTCTTTACAATCAGGACCCAATTGATTTACACTGCGTCTAACATGCTTAAATTTGTGACCTATATTGAGCATTTGATGGATAGTAGGGGCAAACCATGTTAGCTTACCAAAGAAACAGGGTTCTCCTTGTGCTTTTGCAGGTATGGCAGGCCAAGCTCGATCTCCACAGATAAGGAATACTCCTGGAGGCAACATTTTTGCTTTCTCTGCTGCCTTACCATACCATTGAATAGACCAAATCCAATTGTTACAGTAACCAGTAATATTGAAATACCAGGGAGATTCAGGGGTAATCCAAGTACTGTCATCTTTTGGCCTATTAAGTCTGAAACTGCCTGAAACAATGTCTTTTTTGTAAAACCCAAAACCGAAAAAAGTAATTTCCTGGCATAGGCCCTAAGATACCATGCTCTTGAGGTTCCATGCCTGTAACATTCATCCCTTGAGTAATCTTAACTACTTGAGCTACTAAAGGGTAATCAAGATATATTTTGGTTGTTGTCCAAGGCCCAAGTTCTTTCATTTGGTTTAAAGGGACTCCAATCAAACAGGTACGAAATGGATTAGAGGGGGTAGCCAATGATAAACAGAATTAATCTTGCCCTGTCTTGTTGGCCCAAGTAACCCTAACATTCTGCCCTTCAGGCAGAGTGTAAATTGACAGAATGCTGGGAATACAGCAGCTCAGCAACAATATCAATGCCCAGGTTCTATAACTTCGTGAAGTGAGTGTTTTGCATTTTGGCAAAGTCTTTGACTAATCCAATCATTACATTCTCAGTTCGAATTGCATTAGAAACTTTTATCGCCTGTGTTTCTGCTTGTACCTCTCTCTTCATTCTAGAATGAAGAGTGGTTAGTTGATCTTTTTGCATTCCACATCCCAAAGACATTAATGACCATAACATTGGCACAATTACTGACAGCATTCTTGAAGCAATTAAACACATCTTATCTGCAGCCTCGTTGGTTCCACAGTTTACGCAGTCCGTGATCCGGGATGGATTTTCTTCACTCAGGTATAGTGAATCCAGGGGTCCACTCCGGCTACTTTGACTGCTGTAAAGGTGGTCAGCAGTACCTATTGGGGCCACTCCACTTTTCTTTCAGTGGTTCTTCGTTCCAATTTTTAATGTACACCTCATCTCCCGGATGTATGTTATGAACTGGATTCTCGAGAGTCAGCGGTCTATTCCACACGAGGACACCCCAGAGCCAAGCTAAAATTTTCCTGAGAGACAGAACATAATTATACACTTCCTGCTTTCCTGTGACATGTACATTAGGGTTAGGCTCAGGAGATTCATATGGTTTCCCATACAATATCTCATAAGGACTGACTGACATCCCACTCCTGGGCTTTATCCGAATCCTCAAGAGTGCTATTGGCAAAGCCCGGGGCCACTGCAATTTGGCTTCTTGGCATATTTTACTGATTTGCCTTTTTAGTGTCTGATTCATCCTCTCTACCTGTCCATTTGACTGGGGTCTCCACGGTGTGTGGAGGTCCCAAGTTATCCCCAGCAATCTACTTACCTCTCTTACTACTGTAGCTATGAAATGGTGCCCCCTGTCTGATGATATCCTTAGGGGTACCCAGAACCTGGGAATAATCTCCTGTAGTAACCATTTAACTGTTTCCTTTGCTTGGTTTGTGCGACAGGGAAGGGCTTCTGACCATCCAGAAAATGTTTCAACCCCCACTAACAGATATTTGTATCTTCGAGTTCTTGGCAATTCTACAAAATCTACCTGCCAATAGTCTCCTGGCTCTATTCCTATCCAAATTCTTCCTAGCTGTGCCTGTCGTCTAGCCACTGGGTTGTTTTTCAAGCAGATATCACATTTTGACATTACTGATTTTGCCATTGTTAACATCCGTACTGAAATTAAACTCTGCTTTAGCAATTTTACCAGTGCATCTGCACCCCAATGACATTCATTATGTTTAATTTGTAGAACTTCTCTCACTATCGAGGGGGACACTATCTGTCCTTGTGTAGTCACATACCATCCTTCTGAATTCTTTTGTGCATTTAGCAAACGTGACAGTCTCTCATCTTCTACTGAATATTTTGGTTTTGGAAGCAAGTTGAATTGAGATTCATTAAGCTTTAAAGGTATCAATGCCATTGTCGTTTGCACCTCTCGAGCAACCTGTTGGGCTGTCCAGTCTGCCTTTCGATTTCCCTCACAGATTTTAGACTTTCCTGATTGGTGTGCCTTACAGTGTATAATTGCCACTTGTTCAAGTGTTGTGGTGTGCGCTCGGGTCCATTTGTATTGTTTCCCCCATGTCTATTACCTTTCCCCAGTCGAAGTTGTTTCCCCCGTTTATAATCCCAACATAAGTTGATGGTTCAGTCCTGGTTTCCCCCTCTCCCTGAAATGGTTCCCCCCAGTTCTAGGCAAGCTGCCAAGCCCTTGTCCCCTCCCCGGTTCCCTTGACAACTGCCCCATTTGTTACATTCTCCCCTCCTCCCGGGCCCTGTCCATCTCCCGAAACCCCACCCATCCTTCTAGAAACTTCTCCCCTTTCCCTGAGAGGGATTGGACAGGAACCCCGGGCCCCTCCCTAGTCTGAGTCTCATAGGTTTTAGTTCATGTCAATCTAATGTCACCCCACTCTTTAGTTCTCCCCTATTAGTTGATGTGATGTATCAATGTCTGTGTCCACCCCCTTTATATACCGATGTTTTTCACCCCTCTGGGTCTTCCCTCGTGGACTCCCCTGAAGGCAATAAAACCTTTGGACTGCATCCACGAGTGGAGATCCTCTTTTCTTCAGCTCCCTCCGTCCCTCGCCGCTCCCCGCGTGACTGCTTGACCCTTGTCGAAGGCGCTGCCCCGACGCCCCGGCGCATTGGAGTAGTGCCCCCGCTGCCAGCTGCTGTTTGTGCTCCCAGCCAGCCGGTGCCGCCTCCTCCCCACTGCAGAGGGAGTAGAGAGCATTCGACACAGCAGCGCGGCATTCAAGTTTTTGTACTGCTTTTATCAATTGCAGGACTGCATCTTGATGTTTAATGTGCGTACCTTGAGAAGACAGTAGTTCTCTTTCTTTCCACACTGCTCCGTGTACATGCACCACTCCAAAAGCATATTTTGAGTCAGTCCATGTATTTATCCTTTTGCCTTCACTTAATTCTAGTGCCCTGGTTAAGGCAACCAGTTCTGCCTTCTGGGCAGATGTGTTTGGTGGTAATGCTTTTGCCTCCACTACTGTACTGACTGTTGTTACTGCATATCCAGCATATCTGGTTCCGTTCTCCATGAAGCTGCTCCCATCTGTGAATAGCTCCCACTCTGGCTGCTCTAGTGGGACATCTTTCAGGTCTTCTCTTGCTGAATAAGTGTACTCTATTACTTCTACACAGTCATGCTCTAATGGGCCTTCTTCAGTTGTGGTACCTAGGAATAAAGCTGGATTCAAAAGGTTAGTTGTTTTTAATGTGACATCATCCTGCTCAGTCAGGATTACCTGGAATTTTATCATCCTGCTTGGAGAAAGCCAATGGCCCCCCTTCTGTTCTAAGACAACAGTGGCTACCATGTGTGGTACATAGACATCTATGTGCCTTCCCATATTGAGCTTCCTGGCTTCTTGTATCAGCATCACAGTGGCTGTGACTGCCCACAGGCATGAAGGCCACCTGGCACTTACGTTGTCAAGTTGTTTGGAAAAATAGCCCACCGGCCTTTACCAGCTTCCCAGACATTGGGTCAGGACTCCCAGTGCTAGGCGCAGCCTTTCATGTACAAACAGCTGAAAATCTTTAGACAAATCAGGTAACCCTAATGCTGGAGCAGTTGTCAGTTTTTCTTTTAATTTTAGGAAGGCTTCTTTCTGTGGTTTGCCCCAGGTGAATGGCTGCATCTTCTGGGCTTCATACAGGGGTTTGGCAATCAGTCCATAGTCCATGATCCACAGGCGACACCATCCTGCCATCCCAAGGAAGACTCGCAGCTCATGTAGATTCTGGGGCTCTGGAATAGCACAAATAGCTTGGATACGGTTAGTACCTAGTTTTTGTTGCCCTTGTGAAATTTCACATCCCAGGTAGATCACAGTCTGTTGGGTGATTTGTGCCTTTTCTCTGGATACTTTATAACCTCCCCTTCCCAGTGAATTTAAAATCTCAATGGTTACCTTTATACAGGTCGCTTTTTCTTCTGTAGCTATTAGTATATCATCAACATACTGCAACAACAGGTATTGGTCTCTCGGTACTTGCCCATTCTCAGTCCAAATCTCCGGCTCCTTTGCCAGCTGGTTCCCGAATAGGGTCGGCGAGTTCTTGTATCCTTGTGGAAATCGTGTCCAGGTGAGCTAGGTCTTTCTTCTGTTCCCTGGGTTTTCCCACTCAAAGGCAAGGAGTTTCCTACTTTCTTTGTCAAGGGGTATGCAGAAAAAGGCATCTTTTAGATCAATTATGGTAAACCATTTATATATCTCTTTTATGGATGTCAGCAATGTGTAGGGATTTGCTACTACTGGATAAATGTCCTTTGTTATTTCATGTATTGCTCTCAAATCCTGCACTAATCTATATTCACCATTTGGTTTCTTTACTGGAAATATTGGTGTATTAAATTCTGATTCACATTCCTCTAGAATTTGGCATTTCAAGAATTTTTCAATAATCTTTACAATTCCTTGCCGTGCTTCTGGTTTTATGGGATAGTGTTTGACTTGTACAGCCCTCGCCCCTTCTTTTAATTCTACATGCACTGGCTGTGACAATTTAGATTTTCCTGGTATATCCGTTTCCCATACAGAGGGAATCACTGCATCTTCTACCTCCGTAGGGATAGAGGGAACTGGTTTTTCTTTGATCATTAAAATCTGTCCCGTCTTTGATTCAGGTATTTCCATTACAAGTTCCCCGTTTTCAAAGGCTATTACCGCATCAAGTTTCGCTAGCAAATCGCTCCCTAAAAGCGGAATTGGACACTCAGGTACGTATAAGAATTCATGCATTAAAACCTTGTTCCCAAAAACAAATCTAGGAGTTGCAAGAATGGCCAATTTTCCTCTTTTCCTGTAGCCCCAACTATTGTTATTTGCTTGTCCCCAATTTGCCCTTGCAGATCATTCAGCACGGAATATGTAGCACCGGTATCCAAGAGGAATTTTACCTCTTTATCCCCTAATTGTATATTTATGACAGGTTCTGGAACCTGTTTTACAGGTTCCACGTCTAGTCAGCTGTTATATTCGCCTAACACCATCACCTTGGCAACATTTTCCTGCTGGAACTAGATTGCCCTGGTGAAACCAGTTGTTTGGGTTGTTTGGGCACTCTGTCTTCCAATGCCCCTCCCACTTGCAATACGCACACTGATTTAGGCTGAACCCTTGCATGACTGGTCCTCTACCACGTCTACCTCTGCCTGAAATCTGGGTTCCCCTTTCCTTGTATTACTGTCAAAAGATTTTGCTGCTGCCTTTTACTAGCTTCTCTTTCTCAATTATTGTATACCTTCCAGGCTACCTCAAGTAGTTTATCCAGATTCCTTAATTCCTCCCCTTCTAATTTTTGCAATTTCCTCCTGATATCGTCCTGTGACTGGCCCAAGAATATGAGAGCGAGCTGAACCTTTGCTTGTTCTGTGTCTATTTGGAGCTCTGTATACTTCCTTGCTACTTCCTTAAGCCTTTCCAAAAACGCAGTAGGAGATTCTTTCTTTTCCTGTCGAACCTCATATAGTTTAGACCAATTCATAGTTTTAGGCACAGCATTTTGAACTCCTATTTGGATCCACTCCTGATATTTCTTTAGTCTCCTCATACCCCAAGACAGGTTAGGGTCCCATTTTGGATCCTCAGTTGGAAAATTTTCATCTAGAGTTCCTGTTACAAGCCCATTTCTGATATTCTCCCTTGCCCTTTCCTTGGCTGCCTTAAGTACCATCTCTTTCTCGGTAGAATCCATCAAAGTATCTAATATTACTTGTATGTCATCCCAGTCAGGATTCTGAGTTTTCATAACCATATTTACTACTCGTGCCACCTTATCAGGATTTTCTCTATAAGTTCTGGCTGATTGTTTCCAAATAACCTAAATCCACAGGAGAAAAAGGCACTTTTATAAACACTGGCCCATCTGCTCCTACTCCTTGTCGTGAGGGGGCAATTATAGTCCGCTTTTGTCTGCCCAGGTCTTTTCTAGCCATGACCGGGGCAAGCTTCGACCGACTTTGAGTCCTATGAGATATGGGTGTCACTGATTCACCATTATTGCTATCTTTTTCACTTGCATCCCTCCCCCTCCTTTGTATCACAGTTAGGTTTTTGATCATCTTCCAAGGAAGAGTGATTAGGCGATGGTGGGAGAGGAGGATAAAGAGAGAAGGGTGTAGTGGGACTAGATGAGATAGGTTTAGGTGAAGTAGGGGCAGAGGGTGGGATAGGGGCAGGATTAGGTGAGGTAGGGGCAGACGGTGCGGTAGGGGCAGGTGAAGCAGGCGGGCTAGGACTAAGTTCTCTTGGTCTTATTGGAGTTACCCATAAATCAGTATCAGTATCATTTTCCCTACCCAGGCTTTCTTTCAACACCAAGTGTTCTAGACAATGTTTCTCTTTTACACAAACCCCACACTTATCACTTGCAGTTGCTCTAACCACCATTAATCCACATTCATCCTGCCATTCTCTTTACCCGTAAATAGAAAAACAGTCAACATACGGAACCTCATCCCATTTTCCTTCTTGCTTACAAAATGACATTAACTGCGAAATGGTGTTATATTGCAAAGACCCATACTTTGGCCATTTTTCACCATTCTCCAAGACATATTCTGGCCACTATGTATTTACAATAATCAATCAACTTAGCCTTACGTAATTCTTCCCCAAAATTATCCTGTTTCCAATGTGCTGATAAGCACCCCAAAGGAGAAGTTCGCAGAATGGAGGCATTGCTGCCCAAAATCCCTTTGAGCTTCTCCATCCAAAATGCACCACAAATGTCAAACCTGCAACGCTTTTGTGATTTGTCTTATGGACGGCGCCTAGGCAATACCACCAGGAATTCCTTAGCCCAACCAAGTGTAGCTTTCGCTGCGTCTTACTGACAGGCAACCAAACCAAAGTAAAAGCACCTTATGTCTCTCCCGGGGACATTGGGAGCAGCAGAGGCGGTCACGGCCGATGGGCTCCCTGAGAATCCCTCAGTGCCGGCTGGAGCGTGATCAGGTCGCGAACTCGCTCAGCAGCACTGACAGGGTCCCATCTGGGTTGCCAAAATGTTAGCATTCAGAAACACATAATCACAAAATGATTATATGCAGGTGCTTTTATTGAAGAGCTCTGGGTGTCAGGGGTATAAACCCAAATCTGACTCTGACATAGGTTTGGGATGAACATGTTTTTATATTCTATCGTTATATAACTTTCATGTTAATTATTAAAGTTATATTGTTCTATTGTATACATAGATTTCATCCAAGCATGGGCTTCTCATGGTCCCACTCAAGCTTCTAACATAGTTTTCTTATAATTCTTCTTATGATTAAACAATGATTATATTTAATTACTAAACAATCATCACATCTAACAATTATATCATTTATTATATACCGCTTACGCAGGTGCAATTTCACATGATCTGGCAAACACAAAGCCTAACATTTCTCATGGTCTATTTTTAAACATTTTTCCAGGGCCCACTAAGTCTGGCTTCCTTTCTAACTCTCCGGATTTTCTATGATTTTAAGACCTTTTACTGTCACTAGGGCTGTTGATTTTTTCTTCTGGCTGGGGATTGTGGATTTTTCCTTCTTCAAACAACTGAAGGGAGCGTTCCAGCTGATCTTGCAGTGCTTGCATAGCTGTTTCCATTTGAACTTGCATCTCTTTCAAACTTGATTTAATCTCTGGTTGTTGATCTTCTTTGTCTAAGTTTTCTTCTTCTTCTTCGTTTCCCAGTAAAGCAATCTGCTCCAGAGACAGAGCAGACAGGATAAGCGGGTACAACTTTGGCCGACAACTGGACCCATCTATGTCGTCTGTAGTCGTCTGAGGTACTTCCGGGTTCGGGCTAAGTTCACTTCCGCCCTCTGAAGAGGGCACATTGGGAGTGACCGCAGAAGAAAGCACCTTTGCTCTCGATTGATTCATTCTGCTCACTCTGCTGTAAAAGCTCTCTCACACTCAAACAGGGTTTAGTTGCAGACATGCTTTTCACCGGATGCAGATGCCCACTCCCAAAAAGCAAGCTCACCCAACTCAGACCTGACGGGGATGAACCAGCACCAGCAGAGGCATCTGGATAGGTGAGAGCCTGCACAGCAGCAGCAGCAACTTTAAATTCAGCTTTTAAAGCTTGTAAAGTATTTATGATCGTTCTCCAAGTTTCCCCCCAGCCAGAGAATGGTTCTTTGCCCTTTTTATCAATTGTGTTGCTCCATAAAGCATCCCCTACTTCATGCTACGCTGCTCAAATAATTGAGGGGGAGCAGAAAGCAGTCCTTCTGATCTTGCCCATACAATGAGCTTATCTAACACTTTTTCAGCAACTGCCTCTCCTTGCTTAGCAAGGATACCTAGAAGCAGTTTTTTCGCTGCAGCATATTCAGGTTCCATGCTTGCTAGCAGAAAGCAGAGGGAAGGTAGCGACTCTTCCTACCTCAGTCTGTAGGTGCTGACTCTGGGCTGAAAACTCTGCTTGTGCTCCTCACAGCCTTAGCTTCTGAATCAAAGCACCATGGCTCAGCTTTTCGCTTCAAGTCTTTTTTTTCCCAGCCCAGTGGTCAATGGAAGAGTCGGAGTTCTTCACCTCTGGTTCAGAAGGTTGTTTATTGTCTCTTACCTAAAACATTCTTTTTCTGACCGGCAGACCTCTGTCTAGCAGGTCTGTTCGAGGCACACTGCCCGCCTCCTGGGCTGGTGTTATCTTTTATACTAAAAACTACATGTACTATATTCATACTTATGTTCCAATACCTATTACCTATGTTAACACAGTGAGTCTCTACTCTGAACCAATCTAAAAGTGCCAACATCACCCAAATAATGGAGGTTAGAAAGAAGAAGGACAGGGCACACCCAAATCCCTCCATCCTGGGACCTCGAACCACCATTCTAAAAATCCCCATAATTCTATTTTTCACCCTGTGACAACTACTATTATGCTACTTAAACTTTTGTGACTTGTAATTCTTCATACAAAGTTGGTAATTTGCTCCATGGGCTAAGATCAAAATCCCAGGTGTCTTTGGCTTCCTGCCAGGGTCTCAGAGCCCTCTGCCCGGGGCTTGAGCCATCCAGGGCACCAAGAGGGGTGTCCTGGGTTCCGACAGAGCTGTTTCCTTTTTGGTGGAACTTCCTCTCTGAGTCTTGCTGTCCTTCAGTTCAAGCACCCATTGTGCCAGAGCAGCAGATTTTCCATCCCATCTCCTCATGTTTTCTCTACAGTCACGCAGGAAGAACCACAGCTCAGCTCATGGGGTGTGCCTTCTCTCCCCGTCTGGGAGATGTCTACATTTGGTACCAGAACCTCTGACCTGTACTGCTGAGATTTGGAGAAGGTCTCTTCCCTGAGTTTCTTGTGATTCTCCTCCATCTTATAGTGTAATTTCTGAAGGCGTGTTTCCAAAGCTGAAATTCTTGCATGTGTTGGGCCATGCACAGCATCTTCATGTGCTCGGAGCTTCTTCACATATCAAGTACGGTCTCATCCCTGTCATCCCACTTCATTATTGCTAAAGCAGAAGCATATTCGTGTGGCCCAAGTTGTACAAGTTTTCACCACATCATGGGCGTACATGGTACCAAGTCTGGATTTACAGTGTCTAGGTCATCTGAGAAGACAATTTCTGCCACTGCCATTTCCCTCAAGTGCTGAATTCCTTGTTCTATGGTCTTCCACTGGGTTTGCTGCATATAGAGATCGTCTGCACACAGATATCTTTGTGACACTCTTCCCAGGACCCGTGCCCAGAGACAGTGAGGGTCAGCCCCTCTCATCATTCCTTGGTCGATAACTGGATCATGTGACAGGGATCCCAAATGCCTTGCTTCAGTGCCATCCAGGATTGCAACCTCACCTGCAGCATCCCAAAGACATGCTAACCAACTAATTATAGATTCATCAGGTCATCGATTGTAATCCTTTCTTAGGCCATGAAGGTCCTTCAGGAAAAGGACTCAAGAGTGAACCTCTGATTTTGTTCTTGGCTTTGAGGGTCCTTCCCCCAGATCATCATCATCCACTGGCCAGTCCATTTCAAAAGTGTGTTTTCCCCACCTCATTGTAGGAGCAACAGCCATTGGTTGAGGCTTACTGTCTGGTTTAGCTGCTGGCTTAGGCTCACTGTCTGGTTTAGCTACAACCTGAGTCACTGGGCTGTTTGCTGCAGCCTGAGGGACTGGGGTACCTGCTGATTTATCTCCCTGCTCCCCTGCTTCTGTCTGCTGTCCTACATTATCTAGCAGCATGGAATAAGCAGAGGCCAAGGCCCAGCTTATTGCAATGATCCTTTTCTCCTTACATCATGGCACTTCTCTTTCAAGTATTTCCCCACCTCAACTGGGTTCTGAATTTGTTCATGTGGAAAATCCCAGGCTATGGGGTCAAAAAATTCCTTCAGGGTTTGGCCCATATCCTCCCATTCTCCACACCACTCAGAATTTTCCATGCCTGGGACTGCTTCTGGGTCAGGGGTCTCATCAGCTCCTCTGGACATCTCAGCCGTAATTCTAGACAAACTGCAGACCACATAAAGGAAGCTTACCAAATTAAATACTAGGACAGTGGTATCTTTTACATTCAGGGGAAACGGAACATTCTCAAAAAATGATGTAACAGATTCAAAGGAGGAGATGGAAAGGAAAAGCTGAAAAGCCTCATCCCCTGCTCCTCCTCTAACGAACTGGGTGCAATTACTAATAAATCCCCAAAACATGCTACTGGAACTAGGACACAGGGTAGGATGAAGAAACCATAAACCATACTTATCTTGAACAGACTCCAGTACCTCCCTATAAATCATTATCACCAAGCCCAGCACAATAGCTATTCTAATTCATGCCTGTCGACTGTAAAAAACATGTGTTAGGGACAATACTGGAGCTATTTCTGGATAAGAAAATAATCCTAGGGACCAGAAAGGTATTAAAACCTCAAAAAAGCCTAGACACCAGAACCACATGAAGGCCTCCACCCCAAGAGACATTAGGAATTCAAGCAACATGGCTAGTGACTGCTTTATCCCATTATAGAGTAAGTACAAAAAAATGCAATCAGTACAGGTTTTTTCCACTTTCTCGAGCCGCATGTTGAGTGCCAAAAATTGTATTTGTCCTGGTTTAGGGCAATTTTGGGAGAAAAATCTCTAAAGGGGTTTGTCCTAGGATGACGTTATGATGCTTGTATCCCCAATCGGGTGTTCTGTTTATGCTGGATATTAGATTCTGTGCTTTCAAGACTGGCTCTAAGAGTGAAGGCAGGGAGAAGAAGAAGCATGGAGTTTTATTATCAGCCTGCTCGCACTCCTCCACTGTGGTGTCTAGGCACAGACAGGGCAAAACATGGTGCTCTGTTGTTTTTTAGTTTAGTTTAGCTAGCTGAAGCAGAGAAGTTTTCCCTGGACTGTTTTCCCTTTTTTTGGAACTGTTCAAACCTGCTCTGGACTGGGACCCGGGGAAACACCGAGAGCTTGCACTTTGTAGCCTGCCAGGGCCTACTCTGGGCAGCAGCCTTTCCCAGTGCTGGAGAGACTGATATGAGAGCAACCACCCACTGGAGAGATTTTCTGAATTTGTCATCTCTTCAGAGCAATTAATTATTTTTGTCATCTGGTATTGTTCATTTTTTGTGCTGGGAAGTGCTTTGCCTGTTAAATAAACAGGTTTTTTCCACTTCTCTCCAAGGAAATTCTTCCCAAACCAATTGGGGGGAGGGCCTAGGTGGGTTTGCTTTCTGGGGGGGCCTTTTGGAGGTTTTCTCCAAAATTTGCCTAAACCAAGACAGGGTTTCCTCTAGAAAAGCAAATTCAATCAGCCCCTCCCCCAACTGGTTTGGGGAAAAAAATTCTCAGGAGAAAAGTAGAAAAAACTGTTTATTTCACAGACAAAGCATTCACCAGCACAAAAAAAAAAAAAAAAAAAAAAAAAAGAACAATATTAAACAATGAAACTTCTTGCCGCTCCAAAAGAGATGACAAACTCAGAAAGTCCCCTCCATAGGCTGTAGATTGGCTCACTCAGTCTCTTATCTCCCTCCAGCACTGGAAATGCCACGACCCAGGCCCAGCCCAGTGGGCCACAGGTGCGAGCTGCTGGTGCTCTTCTGCATGTTCAGTCCAGAGCAGGTTTAAACAGGTCCAAAGAAAAAGAAAACCCACAGTCCAGG
Organism: Motacilla alba alba; assembly: GCF_015832195.1. Lineage (NCBI taxonomy): Eukaryota > Metazoa > Chordata > Aves > Passeriformes > Motacillidae > Motacilla > Motacilla alba. Next base: position 25,128,033 of record NC_052046.1, read on the forward strand.
AAACTTCTCTGCCTCAGCCAGCTAAAAACGAACTAAAAGCAAAGGAGAGCTCTGTACCACCGTCTGTCTGTCCACAGACAATACAGTCCAGGAGCAGGAATGTGGAGGAGTGAGTGCAGTTTTTACAAAACAAACTTCACACTTCTTGTCTCCCCCGCTTCACTCTCAGAACTTAAAGATCTTAAAGAATCAGTCTTAAAGGGACAAAAGTTATTCCTGGGCTAAACAGATGAATGGGGATACAAGCATCATAAAGTCACCCCAGGACAAGTTGACAGGAGACTTTGGGACAATTTAGCACTGAAACAAAACCTGTTCCCCCTCCTGTTCAGCAATGGAGGATTCATGTAGAGGTCAGGAGTTTGGAGATCAGCTGGAGGGGTGGCACATGAATTGCCATGGAGAATGTTTCTGTTGTCAGGGCAGGGAAATGCCTCATGTCTGGAAGGGGAAGAGTTTCCTTTCCAGGGGTTCACACATGGGGAACAAAGAACTTCTCCCTTCCCATCTCCAGACCCATATCTCCAGTCCATTTGTGGGCCCTATCCCTGTATCCACTATTCCCTGGAGAGCAGCAGATGTCCTGGGCCATCACATGGGCACCTGCACCATTGAGTTTGGGTCAGACAGGCAGCAAGCCAGCTCAGCCCTATGGCCCTGTCCACATTCCCACTGCTGAGTTTTTGCTGGGCCAGCACCTTCCCATCCATGTGGCTTCTTCCGGCATCCCCCTTGCCTCCCAGATTTTCACCTGCCCAAGCTCATTTTGGTTTGGTTTGTGGTCCCAGGTCAATGCCTTTGGCTTCCTAAAGCACTTCAGTATCTGCCAAGTCTCTCACTATGACCTGAAACTTCTTTAGAGCTGTTGGTAATTGCCCCCTTTGCTCAGCAGTCCCTGGGAGCTGGAGGAAGTAATGGTCCTGCTGCTCTCCCCAAAGCAGCTCTGCCCCTCAATGCTGCATGGCTGCTCCACACACCCCTTTCCCCTGGGTTCTGTCCTATGCCTAGCACCAGCCCTGTCCTGCCCTGCTCAGCAGCCCTGCAGTGCTGAGCCCCAAGGCAAAGCCATTCCCCAGCTCACACAGCAGCAGCAGCAGGAGAGTTCTTCATTATGTGAGAAAGCAGCTGGAGTGCATGAAGTTACCCTGGGAATGGGGGAGGAGCCAAGGGAGAGTTCCTGGGCTAAAATTAAAGAGGTGAGAGCTCCAGGTGACATTAGTGTGGGAGTTTGCTGACACAGTGTTCTGCATTTCTGCTTTCCTTCAGTAACATTTTAGAAAAGTTTCAGGGTTGAGAAGCTCCTTGCAGTTTCTCCTGCATTACCTCCTCTGTTTTTGTTTTAATTGAAATTTTTACTTCTTTCTCTATGTCAGCCTTTCTGTTTCATCTCAGAACTCTTCAGCAATCCAGTCTTTTCATTCACTGCACCAACAGGAAAAAGTGGTGCAATTAAGAAGGTGGAAAACAATGCAAAAATCTAAAGAGAAAGCAATTGTTAGAGATATTATCAATGCAATTTATTAAAATTTCATGCAAAGGTTCAGGGAGCCTTTAATATTTCACACAGACAGAGGTCTGTTTTGCTTACATCAAAACCAGAGCCAAAGCAGCTCATTCCCTGGCCAGAAGCTCTGCTCTCAAGCTGCTGGGCACAGCACAGCCTCACTGCTGTGGTTCTCCTGTCTACACTCACCGCCTGCACAGACACAGCAAAGCAGAGAGCAAACCTCTGCAAGGGGCTCCTCCTATACAACCCCTCTTGCCCAATTCTTCCCTGGGGCTCTTTCACACACTGGCTCAGCTTGGAGGTACCTCTGGAATTGCTCTGCTCCAGCCCCACTGCTCCAGTCATGCTGATTGTCCCTGGTTGCCCAGGAACAGGTACATCCAAGGCAGCGGCCTACCCCTACAACAAAGTTTTGGGGGTGCATCTGTCAACGAGAAGTACTGGAAGCAATCAGCAAATGTCCCTCATCCCTGGCAGCTGGGTCTGTTCTCCTCACAGAAAGAGAAGAGTGGGAGGGAGCAGCCAGCTGCACAGGGTTCTGTTTGCACCTGAGCACCTTTGACTCACACATTCAGCAAAGTCATCACAGCAAGAAATTCCTGTGAGGCTACAAACCCTGTGCCTCAATTTGCTGCTGAATCTCTCATCTTTCCATTTTTCCCAGCATGGCCTAGAGCATGGTCTAAGAGGGACCAGGGCATATTTTATAGAGAAACAGAATTGCATTGGATGCTTTTCCTAAGGGACGTTTCCAAAGGTTTCAGTGTGATTATCTAAAGATGCCCTGACTGACTCATCTGGCCTCAAGTTTCTGCTCCAAAATTCCTAGAGGGCAGTGAAGCCCCTGAAAGTAGAAATGACCTGAAAAACATCTCAAACTGCACTGAGCACAAACCCATGGGTGAGGCAACTCTCCTGTGGAGCAGAGCTGTACCTTTCTGGGAGTCCATGGATGGACATCCCAGGGTAGCTCTGCTGTCACAAGAGTTTTTGTGTGAGCAGCTGAGTCCAGCACCTACTGTCCTTAACATGAGCTCAGGACAAGTGTAAATGAGAACAACAGGTTTAGGCTTAACACATCTTCACTTCTGCACTTTTAGGTTAAAACACAGTTGACTCATTTAATTTGTTCTAGTTGTTGTTTCCTCTCCCATTATGTTCCCTATGACAGCTGTGACCTGGGAGGATGGAAAGACTGTTACCAGTTCACACAGAAAGGCTTTTCCCTTGGAACAGAGAAATGAAGGGCTGGGCTCTGATCAGAGATGTTTTGCAGCGACCTGATGGTCAGTCCCTGCCCCTGAGAGAGCCTCCTCTGCTCTCCCACTTAGCAGAACTGCAGCAGTGAGAAAACCAACCCTGCAAAGTCCAACTCTGTCAACAGGACAAGCCTGTACAGCTGTGGTGAATGTGCACAGCCACAGAACTTCCTCCCTGAGGACAGTTTGCTATCAGAGGGTGAAATCAGAGCAGGATGGTCAGTGCTGGCCTGAGCAGACAGAGGGCACAGGATTGAGCTCTGGGGGGAGTGGGCAAAGAGAGAACTGCCCAAAGCAATGCTGCAAGGACTTGGTGTGGTCACAGCAGTGTTAAGGAAATGATCCAGCGTGACCATTGCCAAGACACTCCAGGAAAACTCCCTAGGCCGGAGATTTTAACTGCTGGGACTGGAGTCCCTTCACAGTGGTAGCTCCAGTGACCCCATGTGTCCCCTCTTGAGTCCCCACAGTCACCAGTCCCACAGTCAGACCAGGTTTCTTCACCACTTCAACCCACGGGTTCCCGTGGCAGAGTCTCAGATGTCTTCTTCCACAAAGCAATTTATTCACAGTGCTGTCAAATAGAAACAGCTTGAGCTGCTGCATCCCAGTAGGACACTGAAAAAAGGACCCCTGGGCTCATGTCATTTGTTTTGCCATTTTCCCTTCTTTATTCACATTTCCCTCCCCTTTCTCCTCAAGTTTCCCGCCACTTTTCCTCTCAGACTTCCCACCCTTCTGTCCCCTCACATTTCCTGCCATAATTTTGGCCTCATGTTGCCTGCTTTTTTTCCCTTTATGTTTCACACACAATTTTCCTCCCATTTCCTGTCTTTCTCCCCTTACGTTTCCTTTCCTTTTCCCCCTCACATTTTCTGCTCTTTTCCCCCTCATGTTTCTCACCATGTTTTCTGTCTCACATTTCCTGTCCTGTCCCCACGCATTTGCCATTGTTTTGTCCCTCACATTTTCCACCTTTTATCCCCTTCTGTTTTGCATGCTTTCTTCCTCTCATTTCCCATCCTTTTCTTTCAAGTTTACTGTCCTTTTTTGCCTTCCAATTCCCATCCTTTTCTCCCTTCATGTTTCATACTCTTTTCTCCCCTCATGTTTCACACCCTTTCCTCCACTCACGTTTCTTGCCTTTTTGTACCCTCACATTTCCCATTTTTTGCCTCACCTTTTGCCACAGTCATATTTTCTGGAAAAATCCCTTCACAGGATTTTTCTCCTGGGAAGCTGAGAAGCCTCAGAGAAAAAGGAAAACAATAATTATCTTATTTGCTTCTCCTGTGTTTTGCTCCTTTGGAATGTGTTTGGAGATTGTTTACCAACAGGTGGTTGTTTCATTGGTTTCATGTGAATTGTTTTGACTTGTTGGCCAATTAGGGTCAAGCTGTGTCGGGGCTTTGGAAAGAGTCACGAGTTTTCATTGTATCTTTTTTAGCCTTCTGTAAGTATCCTTTCTGTATTCTTTAGTATAGTTTAGTATAGCATTCTTTAATAAAATATAGTATCATAAAATAATAAATTAGCTTTCTGAGAACATGGAGTCAGATTCATCATTCCTTTTTGCCACGGGGCACCCCGCAAATACAATAACCATTTCTGCCCTTTTTCCCCTCATGTTTCACGCCCTTTTCCCCTCACATTTCCCACTGTCTTCTCCCCTCCCAGTCCTGGCCTTTTGTCTCCTCATGTTTCCCACCCACAAATCTGGCTTTTCCTCTCAAGTGTTTCACTCCTGCTGGGTGTCTCTGTGTCCATCTCCCTCACTGCCATTACAGGCCTTGGTCTCCTTTGTTGTCCATAAGCTCAGGACTCTTGATTTGTTTCACTGCTGCTTTTAGTAAATTGTTCTTAACCTGTGACCTTTCATATTTTTGCCTTCAGTTCTCTTCTCCATCATGCCACAGAGGGAAGGGGAGGGGGAGTGGGAGAAGGGAGCATTATGTGGTTTGGAATGTTTCAGTGGGAGCACTGTGTTGGGGAAAACTGGGATATCACAAAGGGCCCCCTGGGACCTGCCAGCTGCCCCTAGCAACAGCTCCCAGGCTTTGTTGACATAGAACCAGCCCCCAGCCTGCAGTGTCTGGCAGGACAGTGACAGGAGCATGCAGCTGGTGACAAGCCCGCGAGCACAGCTCACGTCTTGCCCTGCAGCAGAGAGGAAGGTATTCCGCCCAACCTTCCCCGTTGTCTTTTTCTCTATTCTGTAGAATGGAGAAGAGACCCCCAAGACAACCCAGGGTGGCCTGGGAGGACATGGCAGCTCCTCAGGAGAGCGGCTCTGCAGTGGAGCCCACCGAGGTGACCATGGTGACTGAGGTGGAGCCACTGCAGCCCAGTGAGTGAGGGGCCTTGTGGGACTGGGCAGGGCTGGGTCCCCACACTAGGATCAGGTTTCCCGGCACACGGGGCAGCAGGGATTGCAGAGGTGGGAGGGATACCAGAGTGCCTGGGCTGCTGAGGGCAGGACACCAGCCTTGGCACAGGCTCTGACAAGGAGGGGAACAGCAGAGGGGCCCCAGGTCCTTCTCTGGGTTGTGGGCAGCGAGGGTCAGTGGCTGGCAGGAGGCAGTGGTGCTGTGGGATGCTGGACATGTCCTGCCCCTCTGCCAGCATGCTTCTCAGCCTGGGGCACTGGGCATTGCCCTGCCATGCCATGCTCCAGCAGGGCAGCTCCTCTGCTGGACACCCTCCAGCCACACGGGAAGGCCGTGCCAGGGAAGCAGGCCTGGCCTGAGCAGAGGGAAGGTCTCCTTCCTCTGCTCTCTTCTGTCACAGCATCCTCTGCAGCTTTCCCTTCTCTTCCCTTCTCTTAGATGCCATGTACACACAGGAAGCCATGGACTTCATCCAGGCCTTTGCCACCAGCCCCAGCCAGGTACCCACAGCCCATTGGATGGTGGCTGTGCCTGGCCAGGGGTGCTAGCTCCGTGGAGCAGCTGCTTCCACAGGGCACTGGTCACGCTGGCTGAGTGTCCTCGCTTCATGCTGCCCTGTTTTCTCTGATCCCCAGTTCCAGGACAAGGACCTAAAGCTGAAGTTCCTCGACAGCATCTGCACCCTGTGCAGAGCTGCCAAGGACAGTGGCTTCTCCCAGGACTTGGATGTTTTCTGCCGCAGATACCAGCTGGGAGAAATTATCCAGGTGAGGGGGCACACAGCACTCTGGGGAAGGGGGAAAGGACCCCCAGCAGCCTGCGAGGGCATCACTTGGGCAGGACAAGGCTCTGATGGCAGTGGGTGTTTGCAGCTGCCAGGTTCCAGCCCAGCTGTTCTCTGCAGGTGCTGCTGAAATTGGAACCCAGGAATAAGATTTGCACAGAGGTGCGGCGGCTCGCCATGCTTGCTCTTGCTGGACTGAGGTACTGGCCCAAGGGCCCACAGACCCTGCCCAGTGCTCCATGCCCAGCTGCCCATCCCTCCTGGCAGCCCTACCCAAATGCTGCAGGAGACCTTGAGGCGCTGCTCCCAGCACCAGTGTCCAGACAGGCCCCTCTCTCTTTTCAGCACACTGGGGACAGTGCTGGAGAAGAAGAGAAAACTGTTAAGAGTGTGCTTTGACAGTACCTTTTTCCTTCCTCCAAAGTGGGAAATGCAGAGCCTGGAAGCATTCCTCTTTACTCGGGTAAGTGCTGGGTAAACTGGAAGAGGCTCCAGTCCCCTTGGGCTGCTCCTGGCCACCCCATGCTGCCTTAGGACCAAAGATCCAGGGCAGGCCATGGTCTCAGCTGCACTTTCTCATCCTCGTCCCTTTGTCCCTTGCTGGGCTCCACCCACGTCCAGCAATGCTGGCTGCTCTGCCCTTAGCACACAGCCTGTTCCTGTGTCCCTCCCCTCACACTGGGAGTTCAGATCAGTCTCCCTGGGCTAGGATGGACAGCAGATTAAGAGCACTGCTCTCTGTCACCCTTGCAGACACTGCGTGCCATGGACACCATGCTGGAGGTGATGGTGCTCAGCTCTCCTGCCTCCAAAAACATCAAGATGCTTCAGAACATCTTGGAGGTCTGGCCTGTGCACGGAGTGGGGGGTCAGAGGATTGTTCCTCACTCCAGTGGGGAAGGATCCCGGGGTTGTCTCCAGTCTTGTTCCGGCTCCTGCCAAAGGAACCCTGGCCCAGGCAAAACCAGGGCAGCCCCTAGTGCTGCGCAGGCCAAGTGCACTGTGGGGAGGATGTCCAACTGCCCTGGGGAAGCAGGGGCTGGCCCCAGGCTCTTCTTGAGCACAGTGGAGCAGAGAGCAGCCCCTGCCTTCCTTGCATCCTACCAGCTTTTTCTGGGGCCTTTGTGCCAGGCCTGCCAGGGCCCCCAGGGGCAGGAGCTCCCCTGCAGGCTTTGGTTGAGGGCAAAGGAAGCCTGGAGGGACGGTGCAAGTGTTTCTCAGGAAACATGAGAAATGTTTCCTGAGAAACATGCTGCTGCTGTAGTGGGTGTCTGCTTGTGGGGCTCACCTGCAGCTGCTCTCCTCTCTTCCAAGGAATTGCTGGGCTACATTGACAGAGTGGCAGTGCAGGAGAGGGTCATGCGCAGGATTATGCTGCTCAGCCATTTGCTGGCCAGCTCTTCCACTGTGCAGGTAAGGACTGGCCACCCTCCAGCCAGTCCATTTCCTCTTTCCGTCCCCAGGTACAGCCACAGCTCTGAGGGGCCTTCAGGCCTCAACTGCCTACTCTCAGCCCTTCTGCTTTTCTGACTGCCTCCCCCAGGCTGATCAAAATGAGAACAGAGTTGCTGCCAGTGGACAAGTCGAGATCCCAGTCCTTGGGAAGCTGCTGGGACGTCTCCTGTTCAAGTCATTCAGGACAGAAAAGACAAGCTCTATGGCTCTGGATGGTCTCTGCTCTCTCTTCACATTCATCTGTCATCAGAAAGGTCAGAGAAGCTGTGGTGGTCTGCATCCCCCCACCATACAGCCACATCCCCAGATACATCTGCTTGTCTTCCTGGGCCTTGCGATGGCTCCTTCTGTTTATTGGTGCAGGTACCACCGTGTCCTCAGCACTGCTGTCACTTCCACTCCTGCCCCACACTCTGTCTGCCAGGCTCTTGATGGTCCCATGTAGCTGAGCTGCTCCTTCACACAGGACTCAGCCCCACTCAGCCCCTTGTCTATGTCCCCTGGACAGCTTGTGTCCCACCCTGCCACACTCCAGTCCAGAGACCCCTTCCCTCTGACCAGTACTGCAGCCACTGTCTAACTGCATCCAGAGCTCCAGGGGCTCAGAGCTTCCTGGGCCAGCAGCACTGGGTACAGACACTGGAGGCAGGTCCCCCTTTTCACCAGTGCCCACCACCTCCTCCCATGACTGACTGCTCCCCAGCCATTCCTGCATCCTGATGCTTGTCAGGGTGGGGTCAGCTGCTGGCCCAGAGGCTGTGTCTCACCAATACATCCGTGTTTCCCCTCTCTTTAGGTGCCACAGAGGTTCATGCCCAGCTCCTGGTATACTGGGAATCTGAAATCACCTCCTTGTTGAATACACCCAGCATCTGGAGAGTTCAGGTATTGAGCCCTCCCCCTTGCTGCGCCTGTCATCCCTGGAATCAGCAAGGGACTTGTGTGTGCGAAGGGGCACAGAATCAGCAGGGCTATCCTTGGCGAGAGGGTTCCCACAGTCCTGTTCCCTGCAGGGAACACTGTGGTGTCCCAGCAGCAGCAGCAGCAACAGCTCCCCAGCCCTGCTGGCCACCAGCGAGCCCTGGGTCTTGGTAGGGCCCATGGCCCATGTCTGAGAGCCCAGCCCTCCTCACTGCTCTGGGGCCATCCTCATCCTTCCCTGCATAGGGACTGTGGGCACTGCTGCCAGCTTTCCTGCAGCCACTGCCACCAGCACTGCTCAGCACCTCTGGCCAGGGCTGCTCACACTGTCCAGCCAAGCAGCATCCTCGGGGCACTGGCTGGCACTGGCCTCTACTCCCTTCGTTCCTGCCACAGGCCTTTGCGAGATACCTCAGGCCTGCTGAGAGGACAGGAGTCGTTCTTGCAGCCATCGAGATCTTGGGACGCTCCAGCCTCCTGGATGAGAAAGCGCCAATGGAGTTTCTGGAGGTGGCCATGAAATCCCCTGAGCTGTGGCTGATGGATGTAAGTGGCCTGTGCTGGATTGCCTTACCCTTGAGCCCTGTCAGTTTCCTGCCACTTTCCCTCCCAAAGCCAAGTGTGTGAGGCTCCTGAATTCACCTTGAGGCAGTAGAGAGGGTGTTAGGATCCCACTTCTGACACTCAAATAATGTTAGGATCTGGTCATTAAAAGATGCCTCAGCCAAAGTTAAGTGCAAACAAGACCATTTGCCAAGGTCAATAGTATGGATTAAGTATAAGAGTAAATAGGAGGTCGAAAGAGAGGGGGAAAGAGAGAGACAGACAGACATACAGACACACACACACAGATTACATAGCAAGATTGTCACACCATGTGGGTCCTTGTTGCATCCCACTGGCCCTTCTTCTTCTGATCTTCTTGGTGCTGGGAATCCCCAAGTGTTCTCGAGGTACCACTTCTATCTGTCCGAGTCCCGGCTATCCACAAGGCATCTGTGCTGTTGACACAACTTGAGTTGGCCTTTGTGTAAGCAGTTGCTTCCTTTTCCCACAGTTTGCCAGGGTGGGAATTTTTGCCCAGACAAGCTACCCAAATCTGCCTCGCCTTGCCTTGTTGTTGTTGCTGTCTGTCCTTTTCCCACAGTCTGCACAGTGGCATTTTGTCTGGGGTGCTGATTTCAAACCTCCATTCAGGCCTGGAATTAATGCCTTCCTTTTTGCCATCTGTATCTGGTGTGGTGGCTTATCTTATGTGAACTTCCTTCTTTGGCTGTGCTTTGAGATGGTTTAACTGCGTTCTTGAAGTCCTGACAGAGCAATGGGCAGGGCAGCCCAAGACACAGCTGCACTATTGTGGCAGCACCACCCTCACCCGTGTTCCCTCCAGGTGCCAAAGGTCGTGAGACACATCTTTGCCTACTGTGATGAGAAAAACACAGCAACCATTCAGAGCTTTTGCACACTCCTTGATCTGATGGTGAATAAGTGGCCTGGGCAGGTCATCTCAACAGCTCTGAAGGTTACACCAATATTCAGGTACTGGTCCTGACAGCCTGGAGGGCTTGTTCCCTGTGGGGACAGGGACACCCCAAGACTCTCTGGCTGCCAGACACAAGAACCCCCAAAGAGAGCAGGGCCCTCCATCCCACCACGCTTCCCAGACCAGGCCCACGGCAGCCAAAGTTGGCCAGGCAGCCCTGAGGCAGCTCGCTGCTCCCAGTCCCACGGGGAAGACCTCATCAGCCATGTCCACCTGACTGGGCAGGGTCCCTGGGCATCCCAAGCCCTGCAGGGCTGGTCCAAGCTGTGCTGCACTGGCCAGGGCAGCCCTGCTGAGAGAACTCTGCCTTGCAGCAACAAAAGCTATCTGTGGATGGCGATGTTCTCTGTGCGCCAGACTCTCGAGAAGGTTTTGAAGGAGCTGCAAATCCAACTCCAGGACTGGCATAACAACATCTTCACTCAGGAGCAGAGGTCTTGCCTCACATTCCTGGCTGTGAGTCAGCAGGGAAAGCCCACATGCCATTGCCCTCAGCTGCCAGTGGGAAGCAGGAGTTGTGCTGGGGAAGCCCTTCCAGCTCTGCCCGGGCTCTCCCCTTCCTTCCAGATGCTGGTTTCCGATGATGTGGATGAAGATGAACTGGATCCATTGTACAAAGACTTGAGATCTCTGAGGCGTTCAGCAATGGAAATGGTCCCTCTGGTACTCAGGGCTCTTGTGACGCTGTCAGAGAGAGCCAAGACGGTGAGCAGGCTGCTGTGAAGGGCAAAATGTGGCACCTGGACTCTAAAGGTCTCAGGGAAGGTGGTGGCTTGGCCTGGGCTGGGAGTCATGTGCTGGGGAGACTGCTCCGAATGCCCTGCCTGCCATGGTGTGGCCAGGTGACTGCCTGGGGACCGACCAGGCCCAGAAGTTCTCACAGAATGGAAACTGTCTTTTAATCAGGCAAGAAAAATGAAGCGTGTCCTCCGAGAGTTCCTGAAAATCCAGTGGGAATGGTCTTGGGACCATTCAGTGATGGTCATGCACATCTTCCAAAATGTGCTAGGGCATCTGAAGAAGAGAGAGGCCAGCACCATGGCTGTGAGGGTGGTGCAGAATCTCTGGAACCTCTTTGATGCAGTAAGGCTGATGTGGGAGCCTGAGCCCCGCAGAGGGGCCCTGGGCAATGACAGCTGTTCTGCAGCCCAGCCCTGGGAGCAGCACTGGGAGCAGGCCCCACTCCCCTGGACTCTCCTGGGATAGATTCCAGCTCAGCTCTGATTCTGCCTGCTCTGGGCTGGGAGCCTGGAGCATCGCCCCTGGCCTCAGCAACCTCACCCATTGCCCCCTGTCCTCACCCACACCCCTCCTGGCCATGTCCAGGGAGCAGCTGTGTGTGAAGCTTACCTTTCCTCCTTCCTACCAGAAGGAAGACTGTGTGCGGGAGTGCTCCATCTGCCTCTTCAGAGACCTGCTGAGCAAAACGGTGTGTGTGGACAAGTACATCATGAAGAAATATGCGTGGAAGGCCCTGGTCTGTGTCCTCCTACACATGAGTGACCAGGCCCCCAGCGTGGCCAAGGTACTGATGTCCAGGCTGAACACTAACCCAGAGACGGGTGGCTGACACCCCCAGGGTGTCCAAGCACCACAGTGAGGGTTGCTGGCAGAGGGCAGCATTCCCCCTGGGCAGCCCCTGGGAACCAGGGCCAGCAGGGCTGCACAAGCTGGCACAGCCATTTCCACTCCCTGCCCTGCCCGCTCCAGAAGGGCTCAGCTGCAGGCCATTGCCACCGAGGCCTGGACACATGTCCCCAGAGGCTTCTCAGCTGTCCCCACTGGTGTCCCTGCAGGGCTTTGCACCTTGATCTCTGCTGCCCAGGGCTGTCCCCAAAAGACCCCCAGACGCTTTGCCAGGGGCATGTCCCAGCTTCCTAAGGACATGGCAACCTCAAGATCAAATCCCAGGTCTCCTTCCACAGGCCCTGGTGCCACCTTCCAGCTTCTGTCCCACAGGCTTCCAAGGAAGCTGTCCTGGCTATAGCAGAGCTCCTCAAGTGGAAAGAGCTCAATCACCTGGCACAGACAGAGGAGACGTGGAGGATGGGCGAGTGCTTGGTGAGGATAAGCCCCGGGCTGGGCGAGGGCTGCCCAGTACACTGTGCCAGGGCTATCAGTTCTGCAGCTGGGCCTTCCCTGGGCTGCTGCGGCCCAGGACCCAAAGCCTGGAGCTGACCCTTGCCCCGTCTCAAGAACAGGAGCCTCCTCCAGGTCCACGTCCCCTCCATAGCCCCAGCATGAGGGAGGGCTCTGAGCCACAGGGGTGCTGGCAGGAGGGGCTGCTCTGGCCAGCTGTGGGCCTCTGAGAAATGCCAACACCTTTGCGCTCTCTTCAGCTGGCCAAGGACAGCAGCAGGGCTGAACGGTTTGTGTGGGACAGCCACCCCTACCTGCTGAGCTCTCAGGCCCCCATGCGAGAGGCGGCCCTCAGGTTCTTTGGTGAGTCCCAGTCCCCAGGGTCCCTCTTGGGGCAGCCTGGCCCCGTCCCCCCAGCCGCAGGGCTGCCACAGGCAGGGCCTCGGCTTCCCTGTGGCCCCCTGCCAACACAGGTGGCTTTGGTGGCTGCCTTGCCCAGTTCCACCCCTGGGCTGCTGAGAGGGTCAGACAGGGCCGAGGCCCATGCTGCTGGATGCACGCTGGGGAGCAGGGGCTGATGGAGCCCTGTGCCCAGGGCTGGCTGCACGGCACCTGACAGAGCAGAGCAAGGACACCCTGGCTGCGGTCCTCTTGGGTGAGTGGGGATCGAGGGTTCAGGGGAGGCAAGGAGTCTCTGCACACACAGGGTCTCATCTAGGCTCTGTTTCTGCTGTAGAACTAAAAATACTGCAAAGAACAGAGGAGGATCCCTCCATCCGTTCCCTGGCAGCTCAGACCAGCTTGATCCTGAAGTCTCCAAGGAAGCAGCGAAGATCAGGATTCTCCCTGTGTACACTGTGCCACTGGTGCCGCTGAGCAGAGAGGGACCTTCACATAAGGCCTGTCAGGGACACAAACTCCAACACCTGCTGAATGATGAGGTGTGGGAAGGATGCCATGGCTTTCTAAGGTCCTTCTCAAAGCGCAAACCAGCAATTCCGTGACCAGTGACTCTGCCATCACACTGACTGGTAGGGATCCATTTCCCACAGGCCCTGAGCATGGCATGAGGTGGTCTAGAATAACCCCAGGGTTGTGCCCAGTCCCCTCCTGGCTCTTGCCAAATGGCTCAGCTGTCCACCTGATACAATGGTCTCCTCAAGCCAGGTCTTATGAGCTCTTGGAGAAATATATCACACCCAAGATAGTTCAGGCACCTCAGATGGCATAAAATCAGCAGGATGGCTTCTGTGGTAGTGTTTGAAACAGAAAAGTTTTTAAAAAAGGCAAAATAACAAAGCTCTTTACAGAGAAGACCCAAGCCAGGAGCAAGAGGCTCTTGCTCCTGGTAAAACACCCCACAAAAGCAATTAGTTCCTTTGTTCTCTTCTTTTTCTAGTGAATTGCTTAGGCGGGACTTTTTGGCTTCTGTCCAATAGGGTATCCTTAAGTTTGAGGCGAAGTCTGCAAGGTCCTATGAGGTGTCTTTTTACCAAATTGAGAAGAGAAACTTCTGGGCTTTTTTTCTTTTTAAGGAGACAAAGGATAATTTGTTCACTCCATCAACAGGGGGCACATTCCTACACCCACCCTCAGCCCTTCTGCTTTCCTGCCTGCCTCCCTCAGGCTCGTCAAAATGAGGTCAGAGGTGCTGCCATATCCCAGTCCTGGGGAAGTTGCTGAGACATCTTTTCTGGTCATTCAAGACACAAAAGGCTCCTTTATGGCCCTGGATGGTCTCTGCACCCACTTCAAGTTCATCTATTGGCAGGAAGGTAAGAGGAGCTGTGGTGGGCTGCATCCCTGCACATGGCCACATCCCCCCCGATGCATCTGCTCATCTTCCCGGGCCCTGCAATGGCCCCTTGTGTGCCGACACAGGGTCTCACGTGGGCTCTGCTTCTGTCACAGAACCTGAAATTCTCCAGAGAGAAGGATCCTTGGTGCTCAGACCTGGCTGTCTAAAATCCTCTGAGAGGAGTTGGTGCAGCTGGATCCAGCGCAGCCACAGACCCTTTCCAAACTGCCTATAATTCTAGATAATTAATTACCTTATATATATGAATTATAAGCACTAAAATTATATACAATATATAAACATTATATTAATAATATTAAAATTTTATCTACTATATCATGCATATAATTTATATACATTATTTATATAATATACATATTAGTTAGAGATATAGGCTTTTAAAATAAAATTATCTATTTAAATCGATAACAGAAATGTTGGTGACTGCTCCACACAAGTAGCTCTGCCTAGGAGTACAGTCCATAATTTTTAAAATTAATATGGAAGCAATTATGTTAAAGCTAGCAGAGAGACTTGGTAGGAAAAATGATCATTTTGGCCAGGAAATGTGAGGAGGAAAGAGTATGAAATATGAGGGACAAAAGGGCAGGAAACATGAGAGAACCAAATGGCAGAGAACATGAGGGAAGAAAGGAGCAGGAAACATAAGGGGAGGAAAGGGTGGGAAATGCAAGGTAAAAAGGATGGGAAACAAAAGGATTGAAGCCAAAAGGAATGGAAATGAGAGAAAGGCTGCAAAACAGAAAGGGAGAAAAGGGCAGGAAACGTGAGGGAAAAAAATTATGGCAAATGTCAGGGCACAGAAGGTGTCGTAATGAGAGCCTCGTGGGGTCTGGTTTGGCTAGCTCTGGACCCCCGGCTTCAACCGACAAGGACAAAAGCAAAAGACAGGAGGCGCTCTTCTTCTCGGGATGAACATTCCGCAACTTTATTGTGGAACACCTCCAGGGGGAAAGAGGGAGTCCGGGAGGTAGGTCTGGGAAAAATCCGTCCAGGAGAAAAAGAGATTGAATGTCTAATGGTGGGAGATTTTAAACCTGGGGGAAGCTGGGACAGAGGGAAGGGACCACAGCCAATGGGATACAGCTGATGGGAGGCACGAGGGAGGAACTAACCTGGGGAAAGACCACCACCAACGGGCTTTGGGGGAGAGGAGAGAATGGAACAAACCATGTGATACAAACAAACCACTTAGTGCAACATAAAAGTACTCACTGTAAAATTCCAATCACCCAGTGCAAAATAATAGCTAAATGAACTACTCAGTACAACACAACAAGAAGGGCAGGAAGTGTCGGGGGGGGGGGGGGGGGGAAATGGCAGGAAATGTCAGGGGTCAAAATGGCAAGAAATGTCAGGGGGAAAAAGGACAGGAAACATGAGGAGAAAAAGACAAGGAAAGAGAGGAAAAAATTGGTGCGAAACATAACAGGAGGGAAAAGGACAAGAAACAACGGAAAACAGTCCAAAAATGGTGGGAAATGTGAGGGGACAGAAGGGCGAGAAATGTGAGAGGAAAAAATGGTCTGAAACTCTAGGGGCAAAGGTTGGGAAATGTTATTAATAAAGAGAAAATTGTGAGAAAAATGAGCCCATGTGAGCCCAGGGGTCCTCTGTTCAGGGTCCTGCTCAGGGGTCCTGCTGCAGATGCAGCAGCTCCAGCTATTCCTGTGTTACTGCACAAGATATCTGAGGCTGTCATGGGAAACCTGGGGTTGAAGTTGTTATGTTTGCCCAATTATCCAAATCAAAAAAACCCAAACAAAATTAAATGTAGCAGCAATTTTAATTAAGTAGCTTAATATATATAAAATTGAATACACTCAAAACCTTGACAATATAATTTGGTTAAAGTAAGGGATAATTTGGTTCTTATAATAGCGCATAAGCAAACAAAACAAAATTTAAAAAAATAACCACTCATAGCGCGAGGTACGGAGAACAGGGCTTTTGGACCCTCGCCATCTCATGTACAAGCTTATCTAGCCACAATTCCCCTTTTTATGCTGTATGTCATCACCATCTCCTCCCATTTTCGATTCATCACCCTTGTATCTCCACCCTCATCATCACCTTCATCACGCATGCTCCACCATCCTTTTAGGTGGTCACACCACTCTTTGGGGGTCGTCTTGAAGAAGCCTTATCCTCTTCCTCAGGTGTCCTTTATTTCACCTTTTGGATTACACATGCGCACCAAGCTGGTATAGTATAAGCCAAAGCTAACATAATATAAGCCAATATTATGTTCCAATGTTAAAGCAATGAATCTCATATAATTAACATTTTCCTAGTTTCCCACCAAATTTTCGTCTCTTCCAGATAAATTTAGTAATAGTTATCTCTTGCTTCTTCCTGTTCTAAACATCTGCAGGAGAAGGGGGGGAACGGACCCCTCCTCTCTCTTTCTTGGCATTACACTTTTAACTGTTTTATTATTTCCAAATATTAATTACTGTATCAATATTGATTACTGTTTCAATTTTGTCAGCATGAATCACACTCATTTATCACAAAGTGGTGAGGAAAACCTGGTCTAATTTTTGGGACTGGGGGCTGTGAGGACTCAAGCAGAGACATGTGGGGACATTGGAGCTGCCACTGTGAAGGGACTCTAGTCCCAGCAGTTAAAATCTCTGGCCTTGGGAGTTTTCCTGGAGAGTCTTGGGAGTGCTCACACTGGATAATTCCTTAACATTGCTGTGGCCCCAGCAAGTCCTTGGACTATTGTTCTGGCTGGTTCCCTCTTTGCCCACTTCCCTCAGAGCCCCCAAACCCCCCACTAGGGACCCTCAAAACTTCCCTGGAACCCACAACCCTAGCCCTCCAGGATCCCACAACTTCCCCCCTAGCTGCCCCCGAGCACCTCTGGGACTACCTAGCTCTCCCCCCAGGGCCCCAAACCACTCTCCAGGATCCCTCAGTCACCCCTGGGACCCCTCCCCCTCCAGAACCCCCAAACCCCATGGGGACCCTCAGCTGGAGCCACATCTGTGCAGAGCATTCATTTATTGATCCCAACAGTTGATAGAGGGTGGATCGGGGCACCCCACAGTGACTCAGTCTGTGCAGTACCTGGGGCAGCTGCAGACTCTCACCTGTCCCTTTCTGCTCCCAGGCAGCGTGTCCAGCTCCCAGGCAGGGACATCCTCTGATGGTGAGTGATACCCTCCCTGCACACTGGTCTCTTCCCACAAGCTGCAGTTCTTCAAGAACTGCTCCAGTGTGGTATCTCAGCTCCTGCCAGCAAACCTCCTCCATCCTGGGCTTCTCACAAAGTTCCATCCTCCTTCAGGCATTACGGAGGACCTGACAGAAGCACAGTTTGTGTAAGACATTCTGACTGTTGTGTGAGCAAAACTATGATTGGAAAGGGAAGGTCCCATGGATGTGGGGCAGTGTGTTCTGAGCCAGCCTCCTTTTGTGTCCAGGATGTTAATCTCCCCTTTCCCCCTGGTGCCCTCCCTTCCTGGTTCCAAAAAACCAGCACAAAATGTTTATTTTATGGAAGAGGCTGCAGCAGCTGAACTCCAAAAGGAAGCAGACCCCTATGGTTTCCTTTCTTCTCTTTCTCTTCCTCTTCCTTTCTCTCTCACTCATCCCCTTCGTTTATCCCAGCTCTGGACCATCCATGCAGCAGGAGCAGTGTTCTCTCTTATTGTTTGCTCCATTTTCCTACTTCGTCTCTCTCCTCCCTTGCTTTGTCTGGGCAGAACGTGGCTGTCACATTGTGCCCCGTACTCTGTACTGAAGTTTGCTGTGGGATTGGAAACTTGTGCAGTTGTGTTGGGGCTGTGAGCCACAACCTTTGAGAAGTGTGTGCTGGGAGCTGTGAGTTATTGAAGTGTACTGTAAAAATTCAGAACTTCTTTTGAGACGTGTATGTAAAGTTTGAGGGCTTATCAGCTAACTCTTTTTCAGTCTAAACTGTGGGATCATTCCTGGAAATAAGGTGCAATAAAGCACAGGAGCTCTCTGACACATAATCTGGTGTCTTTATTCAGCCTGATGAGAATTTACAACAAACAGGTAGAAATCTCAAATTTTGTGACCGACTGTCCTAGGGTTACTTTATGATGCTTGTATCCCTAATCGTCTGCTCTGTTTATGCTGGATGTCATATTCTGTGCTTTCAAGACTGGCTCTGACAGCAAAGGCGGGGAGAAGAAGCACAGTTTTTGTTATCAGCCTCACTCACTCACTTCTCCACATTCAGCTGGACTGTGTTGTCTGGGCACAGATGGAGCAGAACACCACACTCCTTTGCTTGTTAGTTAGTTAGTTTAGCTAGCTGAGTCCAGGAGCTTTCCCTGGACTGTTTTTCTTTCCCTTTTCTTGGAACCATTCAAACCTGCTCCAGACCAGGACCTGGGGAAACACCGAGAACATTTTGCAGCCTGCCGGGGCCTACTGTGCAGCCTTTCCCAGTGCTGGAGGGACTGATAACAGAGCAACTACCCACTGGAGAGACTTTCTGAATTTGCCATCTCTTCAAAGCAGCGAATGAGTTTTATCATTCGGTATTGTTCATTTTGTGTGCTGGGGAGTGCTTTGCCCACTAAATAAATAGGTTCTTTCCACTTCTTTGTGAGGAATCAGGTTCAAGAATCTCCTAAATCTTTGAAGCTGAGGTTGTTGAGGGTTAGCTTGCTCAAAATGTTTCTTCCTCATACTACTTAGGAGTTGTGTTTCACAAAATGTCTTCCAAGCCAAAATGCAGATTTTTTTTTTTTTAATTTATTTTCCCCTCTATGAATGTTGCAAATTCCATTCCAGCGTACTGTTAAAGCCTCCAAGGACATTCTTCATCCAAATATGGGTTCCTGCAAGCAGTAAAATATTCCTGCTTGACTGTACCTTGGGCAGAGACCTGCTGATATTTGAGTGTTTATTCCAGGTGTAATATTTGCAAAGCAGGGTAAATAATTTGCATGGCTAGTGGATGCCAGGCATATGCTTAAATAAGCTACATCAATGCTTCTTCAAGCAAAAGCAGAATTGATCCACGCTGGAATTACAGTGAGTGGTTTGCAGAATCATACAGGATGTAATTCAGTTATTTGATTTGTCTTGTTCACATCAGTCAGGAGACCTGAATTTTAATGCTTTATCTTTCCTTTTTAAGTTGACTGCCCTTCATGCTGGGCCTACTTAGTGTTTTATTAGTTTTTCTGGCATTAGGAAATGTTGTGGCCTAGACTAGGCTTGGTGGGCTACAAGTGTGAGTTGTTGGTGCTCTTCTGAGTTTAGAGTAGGTTCAAAGAGTTCTAAGGAAAAAGAAAAACTATAGTAGAGGGAACTTCTCTGCTTCAGCTAGCTGAAAACAAACTGAAACTAGCTGAAAACAAAAAGTAAAGGAGAGCTCTGTCTTGCTGTCTGTCTGTGCTGTAGACAATGCAGTTCAGGAGCTGGAATGTGGAGGAATGAATGCAGTTTCTAAAAACAAACTGTGTGCATCTTCTCTCCCCCCCACTTTGCTCTCAGAACCAGTCTTAAAAGCACAAAACTTATTTCTGGGCTAAACAGATGAATGGGGATAAAATTCAGCATCATAACATTACCCCAGGACTTTCATACAGCATGTAACTTAGGTATTAGATTTGTCTTGTCCATCTCATGCAGGAGACCTGAATTTTACCACTTTGTCTTTTCAAGTTGACTGCCCTTTGTGCTGGGCCATTTTTGGTTTGATGTCCGAATTCCTTTCTGTTTCTTGCTCTTCTTCATTTTTCCCACCTGGATTAATTTTGGGTTTAAAAACCCTCAGTAATCCTGCATTTTGCCTGATGCAAGAAGGAGGAAAGTAACTTGGAGATTTTGGAAGCAGGAAGACAATTTCTTCCTTTGATGTTAGGAAAATTCAGTTTTATTAATTTAAACAATTTCAGTGCTCAGACAACAAATACTAATGGGCCAGATTTATACACAGCTTTTTACTTTGGAAGACATTTCAAATGAACACTTGGAAATATAATCATATAATTTTATTATATTGAAAGTCTACATGGAGTTGAGGGATCAGGAAGATGAGTATGAGTCCCTATCTATCATATATTGCAGTAAAAGTATGGTTTTCATTTCACTCACAGCCTTACATCTGCTCTATCTGGAGGTGCTTTCATTTGGTGAGAATGGAACATGCTGAAATTCTGAAAAGTTGTGACTGAAAAGTCATTTGGTCCTTTTATGGATTAATAGGATTTGTTGATGTATTCAGTGTGATAAATGAATGTGATTCATGCTAACAATTGTAACTATATCACTATTATAGAAAATATTTGTTAAAAAGTAATAGAGAAAAATTATATGTAATTAGTGACACAAAACAGATGTTTTCAGATGTTCATGAGAAAATAGGATGCCAGATGTGGTTTGAGATAAGTAACACTGCAAAAACAAAATAGGTCACAGGATAATTAGAGAATCGGCCTTGAAATAGACAAAATTGAAATGATTCCAGGTATCTATGAAATACTAAGGCTTATTTTTGGAATATAATGCTGGCTTCTATAACACAAGACTTGGGGTGCATGGGCAACCTGTGGGGTTGTTCAAAGGACAGTGACAATGAAGAGAAGCCTTCATCGGATGCAACCACCAAAGAGCCAAAAGACCCCTTAGCAACAGCGGGAGCATGTGCTGTGTAGTGTAGTGAAGTAGATTTCAAAAATCTAAAATAGGAGGAGATTTATGGGAAAATATTGATGAATATGTATTAGCATACAGTATATAAGTTGTGTTTGGATCCTTTTGTATGTGAGGCAGGGTGGGAGGCTGTCCCCATACTCTGATCAATCGGTTTTTGCTTATGCTTTATCCGAACCACTACCAAATTTGTTTTTGTAACTACTGGATTACATTTGATTGTATTATTTTATCTCAGTTAAAACTGCTGCTAAGTTTTAAGTTTGTGGTTTAATTATTTAGACATATGGGACCTCATTTATAACATTCAGCAACCTGATCCTGTCGTCTGGAGTCCAGACCAATAGGACTGTTTCTCCAGGCTGTTTTCATTCAACCAAATAAATGGCCAAGCTTCTTCTGATGGTACTAGGAAGAATCCACATGCAGGGTGGTCTTGTAAGACCTCAGTTTGTTTGCCTGTTTGGTTGGGGGATTTTATGTATTTGACACTTTTTAGAATTCTTTGTCAGGTTTCAGTATGGAAATCTTAGAAATATTATTAGACAATTTCAACTCAGTATAAATACGTAAATAGAACTACTAGCTAAAAAAGGAAATGTTTTGGCCACGCTTGTGTGGTGAAGGGAAAAACCACATAATCCTTACTCCTCTCCTGTGTTTGTACTTGATCTTGGATGTTCTAGTTTGATGAAATCTTGGCCTAAACTTGAAGTTTTAGTTTTCCTCTTAACCCTCTTCTTTTACTTGTAGTGAAAAGTGTTCTAGGTTGACTTGATAAAACTGAGTAGCATACTCCTGCTAGAGATGCAAGCAAGCATCATGGGCTGCAAATACTGATTTTGTTAGCAAGTGGAGCACCTAAAGTTTCTTTGAGCTTTTTACTTTATTTCAATTTCCATATGATAAACCCAGAATATATCCTTCAAGGTCTGCATTTGTGGAGGCATTTTTCATTCACTTGCAGTAAGTATACCTGAAGACCCAGTTTGCCCTATTCACCCTATCTTGTGTGACCTCATGGAACAGCTTCAAAAAATGGGAGTGTCCTTGAAGTTCTGTGGCACATCTAGCAGCCTGTGCAGGTCCTTCAGGTACTCCAGTGTCTGAAACGGTGCTTGGAATATGCATGGAAGTGTTTCTGGCTTCCTTTTGAACCCATGACTACAGTGGTTCTGTCACTGTCACGACTCCTAACTTTCCATTTTCTGGTACACAGAATTACAATTTCCTGTGCCAGTGTTTCTGGCTTTATCTTGCATTCCATGAACTTGAGGTGTTCAATTTTTGCAGTATTTTGTTGTTACATATCATCTTGCAATGTGTATGCTGCAATACATAGAAGCCATTTTATAAAGTAATTACCAGCTGCCTTAAGAAAGGTGTTAGGAAAAATGTTCCCTTGGCTTCCTAGTCTCTTCTAGTGATCATATTAGTGATGCATTTCAACAATGCAGATAGATTTAATCCTGAAGTTTCTGTATTTGTTCTTTTGTTTATTTGTTTGGGTTCTGCCCTTCTTCTGTTCTCACAGCACTTCAAACAGTTCTCCAAAACTCGTGTTGCTACTACTGGATGATTAAAATGTGAAAAGAATTGTGCTAATTACTTAGCTGTGACACATTGGTCATTTTATAGCAATAAATTTGTGCCTTTAAAATTGTCTTATTTACTAAATGTCCTTTGAGACCTCCTGAGGAAGATAGCCATGTTCCCATGGTTAACCTAGTCATGTTACTACAGATTGCTCAGCAACTTTTGTTTTGTGCACTACAATTGGGCTGTATTTGCTTTTGATCTAAAGTTTTTCCTCTTCAAGAAAAATTCTGGCCTTTTTTTCTGTAGGGTTTTTTCCTCCTCCTTTCATCTTTGCCAACCAGCTCAATGGACCAGAAGCAGCTGCTTCAGGAGCCCTAGTCCATCTCAGTAGGGTTGTCTTGTGCACTTGAGGTTTGAGTTTAAGAACTCCTTGCTCAGTGACTGATTCTACTTAGGATACAGATGCATTGGGGGAGAGATGGAAAGTGGGCTTTTTGTTTGCTTGTTTGGTTGGTTTTCTGAATGCTTCAAGTAGTAGAACTCAAGACACCTTATCTTGTTACAAAGCAGTTTCTTAACTGTGTATGACAGACCATTGGAGAGACTGTGTAACTTGACGAATCAGCAAGAGGTGCGCGTCACTGTTGATATACTGGAGAAGAGTTTGGAGCAGAAAAATCTCATACAGTTCAGATTTGTCCTACACATGCTTCCAGACTTTCAAGATGGGTCAGATGTGCACCTTTCAATTTATGTTGCTTCTGGTGTTTCTGGGAATTTCTCATTCTTTAATTCTTGGTAGCTTTCTAGACTTTTGAAGAGTTCTTCCTAGCAATGGTGAATCTCCAGTTCTCATCCATACAGAAGGCCAGGACCGACCAGTTCTCCAAGTGGTTTGGATACTATGGTGTGTAAGTAACACTGTTATGTTACACACATGTGAAACATTCTTCAGGAGTTCAGGTCTAGGTCAAAGATGGAAGCATCTGTGTTACCCAGAGTCAGGTCTGAGAATGATGTTCCTCTCTATGAAATTGGCAACAGGGTCTAAGAGAAAAAAGTCAGACTAAGTAACAGAGAGCTGCTGTTTGGAAGCTTCCAACTGAAAGGGTCAAACCTAAAGTCCTCCTCTCCCTTCTTGGGTGACTGAGTGCAGCTCTGAGGCCAAGGACGTGGGATTACTAACCAGAATCTACTTTCGGAGCTCTAATGGGTTAAAGCATGTGATTGTAATGGTGCTTTGGGTGCTGTGCTGATCTGCCACCTTTCAGCTGGAGCAGTCCAGTTGTCTAGAAAGAAATGAGAGAGTCTGGGAGCTCAGAGGATGGTAGCAAAGAGGAGTGGACTTTTTGCCTTCTCTTTGGAACAAGTTTGAGCCAGAGTGAGAAGGGTATTTTTAAATGTGTGAAAAGAGAAGCACTTATACAGTCAGGTCTCCTTTTCCCTGGGATGTATTAACCTTAGAGTTTCCTCATTAGACTGAAGTGCTTCATCATGTAAATTGTACTAGTAGACCAATAGTTTGGAACTTGATATTGCAGCAGAAAATACATTTTTTGCCACCTTTAGGAGGAATTGCAATGTGTTGCTCTTTAGTTAGTTCTGTATGATGGTTAAGGTGCAGCTGATAAGATCTGCTGTCTATTATATTTTAGGTGTCTGTTAAGGGTGTTTGTATTTCAAGTTGCACTGGCTATGTTCACCATGGTAGTTGCTATTCCTGAGAGTCTATTCAATTCTTTGTTTCTAGATTCCATTCAGGGTAGGGAGTTTAATTTCTAGACGGCTCCATATATTAGTTAGCTGTTAGGACAGCTACATCTGTGGATGCTTAAGCTAACAGGCACTACCTGTTGACAGGACAGTTTCTACAATGGATGTGGAACTTTCAAGATGCTCTTCATTATCTGTCAAACAGTTTATTTCCTCCAAAGTATTTGCTGATGGAGCTTGTTTGAATTGTGACACTTTTCAAGATGGAAATTCTGTGGAACCATTGCTTATTCTTCTACAGATTATTTGCAACCATGATGTGAGAGAAAACTTGTTGGACAGAATAGTCTAGAGTGAAGGTCTGCATAAATACCCCTACCTGTCCCTAAAATTCTTCCTCCTGAGGTTCGTTATCTTCGAATCCTTGGCGGTATCTCTTCCCTCATAGTGACTGCCATGGAATTTTTTTTTTTTTTTTTTTTTTTGAGAAATGGTTAATTTCAATCACATCTAGTTTGAATTCATAGGAAGCTATAAATCCATTTTTAAAAGGAATAATTTCAGTTAAATCATTAGCATTGTGGTTGAGTTTTCTGATAAAATTGAAGGTAGCAGTTAACAGTTCCTCTAAAGTATCTCCTTGATGGCATTCCTTTCAATCATTTAAATTATTTTCACAAATGTTTTAACAGCAAGTGAACCAAAGCAAACCAAAATGTCTCTCTCCAGGAAATATGTAGGTGCATACCATGCTGGGGTGGTGATAATCTACCACATTTTTTGATTCAAGCAACACACAGAGTACAGAGTGGCTTTTTTGTTCACCCTTTGGGCATGGTCTAGAAAAGTTACACAAGAAGGATTTTTTTTTTCCAATGACAGATGAAACTCATAATGTAGTGGTTTGTTTTTTTCTTTGATTTCTAATTTCATGTTTTGAAACTTGGTGAGATACTCATTTAGCAGAAACTTAACCTATAGACATTTTGTGACTGAACACTAGATTGTGACTTTGGAGAAGAGAGCCCTTTTTCTTCTGCCATGACCTTAGACTTGCTCCTTGTAGGCAGAAGTTGCGAGCGGTGGAGTTAAAAGTCCGGCAGTGTGTCACTTTAAAGCAATTCATAAATGTGCTGCATATTGAGAAGGGATTGAGACGTATTGTAACTCTTGATGTTATGTTTTGGGAGTCCTTCAAAACAGAAGTTATTTTTTAAAATGTGAGAATAAGCAAACAATTCAGCTTGAAAATTTGTGAAGCCATTTTTCAATGGTATAGAAAAGAGTATCTGTTACAAAATAATATGTTGTGTTGATTAAAAATTTCTTGTTACTTGATAGGGTATAAAGTTTTAGTGAATAATAATAAGAAAAAGAAGATGTAGAATTATCTGCTTAGCATTAGTTATTTCAGCTTTAAATTAAATTTCTGAGTATTTATTTTGCAACTTGCAAGCAGTCTTCTCTGACCTGTGGTAACACCCTATAACTGGCTGTGATCTAGTGGGGTTATATCCTTATTTACTCCAGCTGTACCAGCACTCCAGGTTTGGATCTGTGCCAGATAGAGCAGAGACAATGCCCAGGCATGGTTTAGAGAAAGTGGAGTCCAGGACCCGTTGTATGCAGTAGGCAATTGGATTCGGCTACCACGTTTCAAAGGGAAGAGTGATTGGCTGTTTTTTGTAGAACTTTCCCTGCCAGAGGCAGTGGGGCTGGGCAACGCATAGGGGCTCTTCTTGTTTGATGTCTAACTCTTGTATTCACTATTTTGGGACATCAGGGACTTGCCTGACATATTGTAGGTGTCTTCCAATCTGCTTTCTGCTTTATGTCATGCTTCTGTGATTTTGTATATCCCCCCAGTAGAAGAGCTGAGCTGTCAGAAGTCCATCCCAGGCAGGAGTGAATGGGAGCTTATGTTTCAAGTGCATCCATTTAGAATTCTTCTTTGCATCTGAGAACCAGAAGGGAAAGCCTTATCAGCGTGACAGAATTAAGGACAGACTTGAGTTCACATCAGTGTTCCAGACTTCCTGCCACCCACTCTGGGAATTAGGAATAGCTGAGACACCTGTCAGAAGTGACTTTTTTTACCATTGTCCTTGTGTGACTTGGCCTTTGCTCTGAAATATTTGATAAGAGGAACCAATATGCTCCTCTGTGCCTATTTTTAGTAATGAAAAAGATGAGTCCTTTTGTGCAAAAGAATCTACAAAAAGAATATACAAAACACAGAGCAAATGTTACTGACTTGCTTAACAAAAGGAAATCTCCAGAGAAAGGAATAACATTGCTTTCCTAGTAATCTATTAAAGCCTTTTTTTCTGGTTGCACTGGTCTGTGGTTTCATGGTGACTATAACGTTTTTGTCTGGGGTTTTGAGCTGATCTGGTAAGCTCTCAACACCCAAACATTATACCCCAGAATAGCTCAGCATTCATTGGGAGGCATAAAAGGAGCAGGAGGCTTATGTGACAGCATCAGGAATAAAAAAGGTTTAATAAAAGGCAAAATAACAAACACAAAACCGAGCCAGGTGCAACAGGTTTGTGCTCCTGGTAAAACACCTCACAAAAGCAATTTGGCTTCTTTGTTCTGTCTTGTTCTACTCAATGGCCCAGGTGGGACCTTTTGGCTTATGGCCAATTAGCTGTCCTCAAACTTGAGGTGAAGTCCCCAAGGTCCTATTGGTGACTTTCCTACCTGATCACTGGGAGAAAATTCTGGGCTCTTTCCTTTTTGGGGGACAGAGGAAAGTTCTATCACTCTGTCCATAGGGAACACATTCCTACAGGTGACTAATCCTCAGGTTTGCTAATTTCTAAAAATATGGACTAAAATGAAGAAGAGAAAAAGAAAAACCCGGTTGCTGCGCTATTAAGAAAACTCCATGCACTTTTCTGACAAGTGATTCCGAATCCTGGGATGTATCCTTCAGGGATACTAGGTGCAATTTTTCCTGTGCTTTTCTGCCATTCTTCTTCATATTAACCTCTGGTAATGCATTAGAGTGGCATTACAAAGCCCAGAGCCTGTTTAAGACGCTGCCACTGCCAAATGCAATCCATGTGTTAAGTTATAGACATGATCGTTTGTAGTTATGATATTTTATGAAAATCCCTTTGCTAGGATTTTCTTCTCCTGAGAAGCTGAGAGGGCCTCAGCTTCAAGTGTAAACAATTTGTTATCTGCTACTGTGGAATGCAGCAGGTGCTTTCTTGATTGGTCGAAGTGAGATGTTTCTACTTGCTGACCAATCAAGAAAGCAGCAGCTCGGACTCTCGGGGAGTCACAGAACAATATAATTCATTCCTTTCTATTCCTGTCTGGCCTTCTAATGAATCTTTCTCTCTGTTCTTTGTAGTATAGTCATAGTGTGGTCTTTTTTAATGTAATATATATCATAACATAATAAACTAGCCTTCTGAAATGGAGTCAAGATCTCTCCTTCCCTTCACCAAGTCCTAACTGCCCTGGAAACCACCGCATCAAATGGTGACCCCAGACATGGCATCAAATGGTGACCCCAGACGTGCCATCAATCGTTCATTAACAGAAGTGAAATGTTTGATGTGAGAAATTGGTTATTTTAATGGGTCTAATTTAGTCCTGAATGTGAACAGCAGGGTTTGTGTTACTCTGGAGTTTTAACTGTCCCAGGAGTATGTAATTCTAGTGTGGGATTTGATATTTGTTGGGAAGGATGAAAGTTTGACAAGAAAGTCTCACAGATATGTATGCTTGGCAGAAAGATTTTTGAATAGAATCTGAAGAAGGAATAGAAATGAAAGCAAGTTTTTATATAGAAGAAAAGAATTGCTGAGACAGTCTTACTGGATAACTAAGAAGGCAAAGGGTATGTTTGTTAGAAGGGGTTTTTATGACTTAGAGCAAAGGATAAACCCACCTCAAACAAGAAGATGTTTTTACCAAGCAGAAAGATAGCACAAGCAAACAAGACTGTCAATGTTGCAAGCAGAAAAAAGGTTTCAGAATTTTCCACTGCAAGAAAACTGAAAAACATCTTCTAGCTTAAACAGTAATGTACTTTTAGTGACTGGAGTGACCATGAATATGGTAATTACAGAATTTATGATAGGCTATAGGTAAAAGTTAAGGTACAGATTGGTTCTTCTGTATGAAGATGCTCAGCAAAGTACATAATTGTCGTAACCAAAATTAAAGGGTCTTCAGGCTTGTCTGCAGCTGGAGCTGAGAGCTGTAAGCACAGGCTCTGTCACCCATGACCCTGGATGACTGTAACATCCTGGATACAATAAACTGCCTTTTAAAGAGCTGCCTGAAGTCCTGCATCTCTCATTCAGACTCTTACTGATATTTCCCCCAAGAAGGAACATAAGTTGTGTGAGTTATGAAATGACAAAATATCACCTCATCTCTCATTTTGAGAGATGAGGTGATATTTTGCTGAAGCCAAAAAATTATTAAGTTAAAAAATGAAAGCTGTTGGTTATGTGTGTTGGTTTTTGTTTAGATTTTTTTTTCTCGTGCGTTTGTTGGGTGATCCTGTGAGCTAGAAGAGGGGTGGGGTTGAAGACTTGACTGAGAGGGAGGTGGAATGAGGGGAATGGAGAGAAAAGTAGGCTGTCAGGAAAGAATGTAAGTTCCCGAGTAGTACGAAGGCAATGGGAAAGGGGACAGGGACTGCCCCGGCTGGGTATAAAGGGTATAAAGTATAGCCATTTTGTTGAAGGGGGTGTGTGTGCTCAGCTCTAGAGGAGAGAGACAGATGTCCAGGGAGGGAGACAGATTTCCACCTCAGCTGACTCGTAATTAATACACAGTTTTCTTTTGCTTCAACAACTTTGTCCTCATTAAATTGTATCAAAAAGTTAGTTCAATCCTAACACACTCAAGAGTGGCTTTTTGCTAGCAAGCTACCATTTCAGTGCTTTGTAGTCTCAGTCCTTCACTTACAATAGTGTTTGGGAGGTTTCAAAAGGCCTTGCAATTCTCTGAAGACTGACCCTTTTTTCAAAGTGTAGGCAAGGGTTCTACTAGGCTTTTGAAATTAGCTGATTTTTGAAATGTGCTTGTGTTCAAGACTCAGTGATTATCGAAGGATTATTTTATGATTTTATTTTGTATGTGCATTTTGGGGGATTTTTTTTCCATTAAATTATTGTTTTGAAATTATCTTCTGAAATATTTAGTTCACATTGTGCTCAGCTTGCACAGAAAATAGATATGGTCTGGAATCAGTGGTTTAAATATGAATCCTTTGGGAGGGCAATAGAAAGGAAAATGTCAGTCAATTTGCAACACAGCATGAAACAGTCAATGACAAAGGTGTGGATCCTGACTTTGAATAGAAGCTATTATCAATCATATGTAAGTCATGTATAATCATCTCTATATCCCACCATTCTAAATCATACAGCGTTATAGGTGAGTGTAGAGAAGACTTGCAATCTCATTGTGAATCAGTGCTTTTTCTCAAGTTCTGCTACTCATTTTAGATGATTTAATTTTCCTCCAGGGTATCATGCACTCGGGAGAAGGGGAGTTTTGAAGATGGTGATAGAGAGCAAGAGTACTTGCAAGATTGCATTTAGGCTGATGTGTATCTGTCAGCAGTTTTGGGGGATTTGAACTGCATCATCTTTTTCTCAACTACTTTTTGCATCAGATGTTCTAATATGAGGTTGCTAATCTGAGGTGACTTTGTGTAGTGTTCCAAAAGCCTGTAGGCAGGTATTGTAAGTGATTGCTTAACATTTGGTAAGTGTTGTAATAGAGACTGACAGCAAGTAACTGAAAACCAGTTTGTGCTGCGGAGCATCATCTGCACTTCTTTGCATGACCATAGTATCTGGATGTCCCTGAATGTATTGCAAGGGTATTATATTCGGCATTGCACAGCTTTGTAATACGTGCCACTTCTTAGCCCCCAAAGCCCAGAACTGAAGTATATCAGGGAGACTGAAGAACTTTCTTGCTCTTTTCACATGCAGTGTGAAAGAGGGTTGGAGAGAGATTAAATTATTTACTCAAGGCCACATTGATGTCTCCAGCAGAGCTGGAAATGAGTCTAGGTTTCCTAAGGGCAGGTGAGAAAGTAAGAATTGTGTTTGACAGAAAAATTCATTGTTTTGACATTAGTTTCCTTTGTAAAGAGTGACGGAAGCAATTGGTCAGAAGTTTCTTGCATGTAAGGAAAAAGACAAAGTTGATGATTGGGAGAAACATAAGAAAATAAAATAGGCAGAAGAAAGACAGAGAGACAAGTATGTCAAAGCCTTTGTAAAAAAGGGGGGAAAAATCAAAGTAATTTTCCCTCTGCATGGTTTAGGTTCTTGATGTATTGTTTTAAATGAGTTCTGACTAGAGAACCCTTGTCTTTTCTTTATGCTTGTGATGCAGAATGCTACTTTAGGACTTCGGCTTGTTTGTTTGTTTGTTTGTTTGTTTGTGGGTTTTGCCTCTTTGGGGTTTTTTGTTTGCTTGTTTGTTTTTCTTTTTTTGCATGAGAGGAAAAGGGAAATGAGGAAAAGATAGATTTTGGCAAGAAGTTTCAGTTGCCAGAAAACCCATGTCTACCTGATATGTTTCTCTCTACCTCCATTCTAGAACCTTAGGTGATCTTAATTCTGTTTCTTACTGCATTACATTGCCTTTGGGCAAGAATCATTATATTCCAGAAGGTGTATTAGTGCAGAATAGAAATGTAACTCTTTTGTTTCCTCTCTATTGGAGCAGAGTGTCAGTAAGATGCACAAAAAATGAGAATGGCTGGTGTTTTTCAGGCATATTTGTTTAAAATCTGATGTAAATTCAAATATATATATTCTAAGAGTATTTACAAATGCTGTTAACGACTAAATTTCCAGGTGGTGATACTAAGAGGGCTTCCATTTTAATGATAGTGTTACTGTCTGTATGATGATTAGTAGGAATAATTCTTTATAAAGGAATAAGTTTTAGGGATATGTAGCTGTCGGAGTCCAGGACATCTCTCTGGGTGCCCTGGATGGCCAGAGCCGCTTGCAGGGGGCTCTGAGACCCTAGCATGCAGCCAAAGACACGTGGGGTTTTGATCTTAGCCATGGAGCAAATTACTAACTCTGTATGAAGCATTACAAGCCACACACACACAAGTTTAGATAGCATAGTAGAGATAATCACGAAGTGAAAGGAAGGATTTTTGAGTGCTGTACAGGGGGGTTTTAAGCCTTGTACACAGGGGTCCAAGTTTTGTACATGGGGGTCAGGAGATCTAAGATGGAGGGACTTGGGTGTGCCCTGTCCTCTTTCTTTCTCCTTCCTAACCTCCATGTCTTTGGTGATGTTGGCACTCACAGATTGGTTTAGAGTAGAAAGTCACCATTCAATATAGGTAGTAGGTATTGGGGGAAAAGTATAAACATGTAGTACGTAATATATGATATAAAAGATAGCACCAGCCCCCTGGGAGGGCAGTGTGCCTTTGTCTGAGCTGCTGAACGGGCCACAGCAGTTCAGGGAGAAGAATCTTTTAGATAACCAACAATAAACAACCTTGAGAACAGACAACAGAAGACTACTGAGTCTTTCTTCGAAGGCACGGGTTGGAGGAGAGACTTTTCCATCTTTTGGGGTCATCCCAATCCGGGGGCTGGAAACCCCACATCTGGTGTCCCTGGGTGGGCACGACTGAAGCAAAGAGATAAAACCATCAGACGACCTCCAAACCCAATCTGGGAAGAAGGTACACTCCGAAGCTCCAGAGAGAGAGAGAGCAGAGAGCCCGAGACAAAAACATCACCAAGACAACATTGCCTCGAGAGCAGCCCGGAGAGGAAGAAAACCAGAAACGTACGGCTGGAATTCCATGCCTGAAAAACTGCTGGACAGGGACCAGGACCATCTCCGGACCGACCTCGCGTTGATTCAGCTTTTGGTGAGAACAGTCAAAATTAAGAACATGGGGAAAGCATATTCCCAGAAACAACTCAGGGAGATTAATGGACACTTTTATCATTTAGCAACAGGGAAAGAAAACAAGGCCTTGAAACTTTTGGTTCCAGAGAGAGTAATGCTGGAGGAAATTTCGCGGAGTGCCGCGGGGGTACCTTTTATCAGCAGGCAGCAGAAATGACTCCCACCAGTCAGGGGGAGGGATGCCTTCTTGCCATCCGCAAGAGAGGGAATCGTCTAGCCAACCGCAGACGGGGTTTACTCTTATGAAATTAGGCGGAACAGAACTGACTCTCACCAAAAGGTGGGGGGGGGATCGTTATCACCTTCAGGACCTACAGGGTGCCCAGGCACACCTGTTCCAGTTGCGGGAAAGCGCAGCTTGAAGGACTGGGATTTTGCCTTCTTTGTGGCTTGTTCCCCAGAATTGCAGCCTGCCACAGAGGCGACGGCAGGATGGGGGGCAGAGAGATTGCAGGACGGGAGAAGGAGCTGCTTTTTGGCGGCTGGCACAGAACCCGTGCCGAGGTGGCACCGGTCAGCCGGCAGCCCGGGGGGCCCGCACAGGCGGCCGCGGGGGTTGCGGAGGCTGGCGGGGGGGCCACAGCGGCAGCGGGGGCGCGGCGGCGGCAGCACCTGCAGCCGTGGCGACGGTGGCAGCGGCGGTGGTGCGTGCATGCGCAGTGCCAGCGGCGGCAGGAGAGGCAGCGGCGGCGGGAAGCACGGACGCGGCGGTTGCGCGTTCCCAGGGTGCCGTGACGCGCTCCATGCTGAGAGCCCGCGTGGCCGCAGAGACGGCCGCCCGGCAGGCGGGGGGGGCACTCCCACACTACAGCAGCGACGCTGGCAGGGCAGCCCACTGAGACAGAGCACAGAACCGCGGTGGATGCTCGTCCAGGAGCGGCAGCGCCAGTGCGCGCACGCGTGTCGGTGGAGCGAAACCCTACCTGGTCGGGGAGGGGCAGCTCGCATGTTGTAGACGCGAAACGGGCACAGACGGGACGGGAATCGCGCGCTCGGTTGTGGACGTTGGCACGGAGCCAGGGGAGGCGGATCCCGGTGGACAGCAGAGCAGGCACAGGCAGAGACGGGACAAGGTCAGGGCGGAGATGTCCTTCAAGGCAGCGCTCTGTCAGAGTTGCTAGGCAACCACAGCAGCCAGAATTCCAGGCAGGCTTTTGGGGAAAAACAGGTCTGGAAACTTTTCCAAGGGCAGGATGAGAAGCTTCTGAGAATTTTCATAGTGTTTTATCCAGTTTTTCAATAGGGTCAACTCCAGAAAAAAAAAAGCAGCAGATGTTATATGGGACAATTCAGTTCTTCCACAGGCAGGTTCCACAAAAATGATGGCAACAGCATTTGCCAGAGGACCATGATTCAGATGCAGAAGACATGGACAATGTTACAAGTGCAGAGTTCTATGTTCCAGTCAAACAAAGTTTTTTAAGGGTTGAATTTCTAAATAGGTATTTTCATATCAGTCATTTCTTGGGATTTTATTGTTTTTCTACTGTGAAAAATGCTTCCTAGGGAAACAAAACATCATGTAAAGAGTCTGTGGGGTCATCAGCTGATTTCCCAATGGTCCAGAGTTCTAGGAATTGTTGGTATTGAGTTTGTGACCTTTGTTATTTTTAATTTTTATAAGTAATAATGATAAATAATGATGGTTGTTGATGTTATACGAATGCTTTAAAAATATTATCTTGTGATAAGAATTATTGTTAAGGTATTGTTGTAGTATTTACAGCCGGCTTTCATGTCTTTGTGTGATAATCTTTTATCTCTTTTGTGATCATCTGCAAGACACATGTCTTTTCAGGATCCTGTCTTTTGATTTCTTAACTACTCACATGTTTTTTGGGTTTTTCTATCCAGATTGCCAGTCTCATGGTTTTTTTCAGTCATTATTACAGAGGTACTTCAGCAGAGAATTCAGTTGTAACATTAAGTTCTTAGGTTTTTGAGTTTCAATTTTGTATTAGGTAATGAGTCTTTCATGCAGCTGCGCTTCCTTCACTCTCAGTGTCCAGATCCAGGTTCACAATCCTGACTGTGACGAAGTTCACATCTCTGAAGAAGAGGTTTGTTGTATTTGAAGAATCCCTATCATGTTATCTCATGGTGTGAATGATTTTTAATCCTAAAGTTTCTTATTCATAACTGTTGTTTTTAAGAGTCTTGTTTTAGAATGTGTTAAGTGATACTCACCAATTAGAGTTCGAGCTGTGGCCAAGCTTTAGCTCTACTTGGTGGAGTGATTGACAATCAACCCAGAAGTTTTCTGCATCAAAAAGTATTCAAGTCCTTTTGACTTGGCAATTTGACCATATATGACAGCTGAGCTGGTTTTGAAAGGAAGCTTGGAGAAACATGAATCCGGACATGATTTCTTCAATCTTCTGTTGTTTTAAGGTTCATCAGCTGTTGCAGACTCTGGGATGACAGTCCAATGTTGTAGTGCTTGATAATTGTGTGATTTCACACGTGTTATTGATAGTCTGTGTTATTTGGTTGATTTCTAATTACTGTTGTATTGCATTTCTCTATGCAATTTTGCAAAACAGAACAGATCAAGGTTTCATTTTCACATCAAGACCTATTCTTCATCTCTGAGATTTTGAGAGGATCCTCCAGTCCCTGCGGGGACGTGGATTTGTTTGTGTTTTAACAGGTACAAAGTACAGGTGGATTTCAGTGAAGAATGTGAAACTGTATCGATCAGTGCGCTCTGACACAAATAATGGCAGTGATGCAAAGTCAGCAGGGAAAATCATCGGGGAACAGCAAACAGAACCACTCAGCAGAGCAATCTCCAGGATCCCCAGCGACCCAGACTTGGTACCACCCGGCTTCCAGTGCATGTTGGCAGCCTCCAAATTGACGTGTCTTTTGGATGACAGTCATGTGATGATACCCACGGGTGTCACTGGGACTTCTTGGAAAAGGCAGGAGTTTTTGATAACAGCCAGAGACAGGAGCAGCATCCTTGGACTTGTTGTTTATCCATCCATGGTTTCGGCAAAAGCTCTTCAACCATCCTTGACAATCCCAAAAAATACACCGATAGCCCAGGCCATGGTTTTGCCATCCCATGCAGAAAAGCAAATCATGCCAGTGTTCAACAAACAGGACTCTTTTTCTGGTGACCAAATGGAAATACATGCATCCTGGGTGAAACATTTGAGCCGAGATCGACCAATTGTTACCTGTCAGTTGACTTGTAACGAGAAAACAGTGATCATCACAGGGATGCTCGACACAGGGGCAGACATCACAGTCATCTCATACGTCTTTTGGCCCCCGGGAATGGGACTTGGTTGCACCTTTGGGTTCTCTCACAGGCATAGGGGGAGGTTCCCTATGCACGCAGAGTGAGAACGCAATCGTTGTCATAGGTCCAGGGGGAAAAACGGCAATCATCCGTCCTTTCATCGTGCAGAGGCCCATCACAGTTTGGGGGAGAGACCTCTTGGCACAATGGGGACTGAAACTGGAATTGGATTTTTAACAGGGGTCACTGTGGCACTCACCACTCTGAAGTTGACTTGGAAAACAAATGATCCTGTTTGGGTGGATTTCATCATTGCTCGACCTTTTGAGAGGGGACAACAACATCAAATTTCCCAGGACTCTCACACCTGAAGCGCGAAGAGATCTTGAAAAGATCACAAAAATGATCCAGCAGAGACAAGCACATCGCTTTATGAAATCACTGCCTTTCCATTTGGCAGTGCTGGGGGAAACAGTATAACTGTATGGGTTGATTTTTCAATGGGATTCATCTCAAAGGGATCCTCTTTTAATGATAGAGTGGGTTTTTTTTTAGCTTACAGGCCCTCGAAAACAATCCTCACAGATCTGGAGATGATGACTCAGATAACCATCAAGGCAAGAACAAGGTTGCTGACAATGTCAGGCAAAGACTTTTCAATCATTCACTTACCTTTGAAGAAAAAATATTTTGAGTGGGCAATGCAAAAATCACAGGATTTGTCAATTGCGTTGTTAGGGTACCTAGGAATTTGTACAATTTACTTTTCAGCTCACAGAATGTTAAATGCAAAGATAAGTTTCAGGAAAAAAACAAAAGTAAGTCAGGAACCAGTGGAAGGAGTGACAGTGTTCACTGATGGTTCAGGGAAAACTCATAAATCAGTAATCACATGGCAAAACACAAAAACAGGGAAATGGGAATCAGACATCAAAACAGTACAGGGTTCACCGCAAATTGTGGAATTGGCAGCAGTAGTCAGGGTTTTTCAATTATTTCAGGAGCCTCTCAATCTGATCACAGATTCAGCATATGTTGCAAATGTGGTCAAACGATTGGAGGGATCACTTTTAAAGCACACAGACAATGACATTTTATATTCATATTTATCATGTATGAGATCAATCCTAGAAAACAGAAAGCACAAATACTTTGTTACACACATCACAGCACATTCCTCACGTCCAGGGTTTTTAGCAGAGGGGAATGCTCGTGCAGACAAACTCACAATGCCCATCTCACAGACATTGCCAGACATTTTTGAACAAGCAAGATTGAACCATGCACTTTTCCATCAAAATGCAGAGGCATTGATGGAATCCTTTCGCCTTTCAAAAAGCCAAGCGAAGGAGATCATCAGTGCTTGCCCAGATTGTCAGCTTGTGCAGCCACCTGCATCCACAGGAGCAGTCAATCCGAGAGGGTTGGAAAGTCTTCAGCTGTGGCAATCAGACATCACAAAATACCCATCTTTTGGGAGACTCAAAAGTATCCATGTTTCAGTTGATACATTTTCAGGGGCAATCTTCGCATCATTACATACAGGGGAAACCGCAGAACATGCCTGCAGACACCTTTTACAAGCATTTGCATCATTAGGGGTGCCACAAGAAATAAAAACAGATAACTTACACAGGCAAGGTGCTTGACAAATTCTTTAAAAAAAATGGGGAGTCAGACACACTTTCGGTGTTCCTTATTCTCCCACGGGTCAAGCAATCATTGAAAGAACGCATCACACCCTGAAATCCTTTTGGATAAACAAAAAAGGGGGGAGGCAGGTGCAACACCTTACATGCGGTTGAACAAAGCTCTGTATGTGTTGAATTTTTTAAATGGTTCTTTCTCAGAGCCCACTCCACCAATTGTCAGGCATTTCACGAACAGCACACAAGCAAAACTAAGGGAGAATCCTTTAGTTTTGATCCGAAACCCAGAGACAGGACAAATCGAAGGCCCATTCACATTAATCACTTGGGGCAAGGGTTTCGCTTGTGTCTCCACAGGGCGAGGGCTGAAGTGGGTGTCAGCAAGGCACGTGAAACCTTACCGGATGCAGACAAAAAGTGGACACAGACTCAAGGAGCAAAGAAGAAAGCACGCAGGCGAAGGCAGACGACAACGCTGCAGACATCTCATCAGACGACAATTGAAATTTAGAGACTTGAGGGTTTTCTTGGGACTCAAGTGACTTTTGGGTGTTGTTGCATTGCGGGGTCTCTCGCAGAAAGTGAGGACATGGGCACGGGGTTTGGATAGATAGTGCTCATGTGCTTCATTCTCCTGCCTGTTGCTTTGGGCAATAGGACAGATTTTCCCGTGAGACAACCAAAGGGAAATGTGTGGGAGACTTTGGCAAAGGCAGCGGGTCTGGACAGCATTTGTCTGACTCATTCAAGTCCAGGGAAACCATTTTCCACATGTTTAGTAGGTGTGCCAGTGAAAGAATGGCCGATCCCAAAGAACATCCCTTCAAAGGTTTTGAAATCTTTTTCGGATCCAATGGAGGGATGGCGTGTTTGGACACAGTTCCTTCCTGTGGCTCACTTTGAACCTCAGGAACTGGACATCTTTGGGTCGACAAGGATGGAATTTTGTATCATATTTAATCCATTGGGAGTGATGGAGACAGATAACCATACGATAGATGTCACTCCAAACCAGCCTTTTTATAGAGATGCATCATCCTGGTGTAACTACACAAAGATGATGAGCAAATCATCCCTCCAAGCTCCAGCAATTTTGCCAAAAGGAGTGTTCTTGATTTGTGGGGACAGAATTTGGCCTGCTATCCCTGCAAAAATCAAGGGCGGTCCATGCAGCATTGGAGAACTTACATTGATAACACCTAATTTGAAAATTTTAAGGGAGCAGACACGCAGGGAAATAAGATCCCTTGAACAATATAGTCAAAATTGTGATGACGAAGTTTATACCTGGAACAAAGCTCGGAGAATTGCAGTAGCAATTTTCTCACCCCAAGTTGCATCAGGGGAGGCCTTGGCACAATTGGACCACGTAGCGTGTTGGTTGAGCAAGCATACTCATGCCATTTCCTCTGCACTGAGTGACATGTTAACAGATATCGACAGTGCGAGACAAGCAACACTTCAGAATAGGGCAGCAATTGATTATTTGCTGCTGTCACATGGGCATGGGTGTGAAGAGTTTGAGGGCATGTGCTGCATGAACTTGTCGGATCACTCAAAATCCATCCACGAAAATATAAAGCAAATGCAAAATAGCATCAGCAAATTGCAAAAAGTTACAGGATCCTGGTGGGATGATTTCATTAACCATTTTAGTCTTTCACCATTGTGGAGGGAGCTTGTAAAAATAGCCATTTATATTCTTGTAGGACTTCCTGTTCTTCTGCTTGTTCTGCCATGCATTTTTCTTTGTATTTGGCGGGTCATGAACAAAGTGGCAAGAGAGGTTTTTTTTGGTGCAAACAGGAGGGGGAGATGTCGGAACTCAGAATGTCCCACAGACATTCTCGGATGTTCCAGACCCAGGTCAAAAGCATCTGAGACCCTGGCATGCAGCCAGAAACCCCTGTGGCTTTGAATCTGACCCATGGAACAGTTTACCAACTTTGCAGGAAGAACAAGAAGTCACAAAAGTTTAGATATTGTAGTAGAAGTAGTCACGAAGTAAAGGGTAGGATTTCTGAGTGCTGTACAGGGGGGTTTTAAGCCTTGTACGCAGGGGTCCAAGTTTTGTACATGGGGGTCAGGAGTTCTAAGATGGAGGGACTTGGGTGTGCCCTGTCCTCTTTCTTTCTCCTTCCTAACCTCCATGTCTTTGGTGATGTTGGCACTCACAGATTGGTTTAGAGTAGAAAGTCACCATTCAATATAGATAGTAGGCATTGGAGAAAAAGCATAAACATGTAGTACGTAATATATGATATAAAAGATAGCACCAGCCCCCTGGGAGGGGAGAGTGCCTTTGTCTGAGCTGCTGAACAGGCCACAGCAGTTCAGGGAGAAGAATCTTGTAGATAACCAACAATAAACAACCTTGAGAACAGACAACAGAAGACTACTGAGTCTTTCTTCGAAGGCACGGGTTGGAGGAGGGACTTTTCCATCTTTCGGGGTCATCCCAATCCGGGGGTGAAACCCCACATCTACTCCCAAAGAATCTCAGGGAGCAGCTTCCTCTCAACCCTACAGCAATGTGGGCACAAGTTGTGGGACCAAGTAAGCCTGCCATCGAGTGTGGTCTCACCTGCAGAGGAGAGAAGATCCACCTGCCAGGGATGCTGGACACCAGTGCTGACGTGACCATCATTGCTCACTCAGAGTGGCCAGCACACTGGAAACTACAGCCAGTACCAGGCATGATTTCAGGGATCGGTGGAGCCACGGTGTCTATGCGGAGCAAGAACAACGTCCTCGTCGAAGGGCCTGAAGGCAAGCTGGCAACAATCCACCCTTTTGTGGTAAGGGCCCCCATCACCCTTTGGGGCAGGGGACATTCTATCCCAATGGGGGGCCTCCCTACGTATTCCCAGTTAGGATTTCTAACTGTGGCCGCTGAGGAGCGCGCACTGCCAGATACTCCTCGGCTCACCTGGAAATGCCATGACCTGATCTAGATTGAACAGTGGCCCTCTCCAAAGTAAAGCTGCACGCATTACAAGCCCTTGTGGAAAAACAGCTAACCAAAGGCCACATCGTTGAGACCAACAACCCTTGGAACTCTCCAGTCTTCATACTGCAAAAGCCTGGAATGGACAGGTGGAGGCTTCTCCACGACCTTCGCAAAATCAATGAAGTCGTCGAGGACATGGGCCCCTTACAGTCAGGCCTGCCCTCCCCATCGATGCTGCCTAGAGACTGGACACTTGCTATCATAGACATTAAAGACTGTTTCTTCAGCATACCTCTGCATCCTGTGGATGCTCCACAGTTTGCCTTCTCCGTGCCCTCTCTTAACAGAGAGGCTCCACTCAAAA
The DNA here is from genome assembly GCF_015832195.1 of Motacilla alba alba. Taxonomy (NCBI): domain Eukaryota; kingdom Metazoa; phylum Chordata; class Aves; order Passeriformes; family Motacillidae; genus Motacilla; species Motacilla alba. The sequence continues at coordinate 25,167,841 of NC_052046.1, forward strand.
GATATCATTGGTGTTTTCTACCTCAAGGACTAAAGAACAGTCCCACTATATGTCAGTGGTATGTTGCTCACATCCTGTCTCCCGTTCGGAACATATTCCCAGATGCAATCATCCACCACTATATGGATGATATCCTGGTTTGTGCATCAGAAAAAGCTTACCTGGACAAAGCAGTTAAAAAGACTATTGAAACCATAGAAAAGGCAGGATTCAAGATCCTTGAGGACAAAATACAGTACACCAACCCATGGACTTACCTTGGATTCCAGATCTGGGAAAGGACCATCGTACCCCATCCGAGACAACCCAAAAACCCTGAGGGACTTACACAGCCTGTGTGGATCCATCAACTGGGTACGTCCCCTGCTAGGAATCACAACAGAGGACCTCGCTCCTCTGTTCAACCTTCTCCATGGCCACAAGCATCTGGACTCTCCACACACTCTTACAACACAGGCACAAAATGCCACCACCAAGGTCCAAAAGCCCTGTCTTTACGCAAAGCCCATCGCTTCGAGCCCAGCCTGCCCTTCCAGTTCGTCATTTTGGGAAAAGCACCTCGGTTCTACGGACTGATTTTCCAGTGGGACACTCAACTTAGAGACCCTTTGCTGATCCTGGAGAGGATCTTCACAAATAACCAACCTAAAAAGACAATTACCACCTTCCAAGAAATCATGGCACATCTAATAAAAAAGGCTAGATCTCGCCTCCACTCTCTTGCAGGGTGGGAGTTCACATGCATATACTTGCCACTGACCACTGGGGACCTGGAGCATCTGCTTCAGACCAATGAAAGTCTCCAGTTTGCCCTAGATAGCTATATAGGCCAAATTTCAGTTCATATCCCAAAACACAAACTTTTTAATCGCAATGTGACCTTTCATCTGACCCCAAAATTAGTCCAAAGCAGGACTCCTCTCAAAGCTCTAACCATCTTTACAGATGGCTCAGGGTCATCCCACAAGTCGGTATTGACATGGAAAGACCCTAATACCCAAAAATGGGAATCTGATATCCAAATAGTGGAGGGATATTCACAGATTGCAGAGTTAACAGCTGTTGTCAAAGCCTTTGAGAAATTCAAAGATGAACCCTTTAATCTGGTCACACATTCAGCTTATGTTGCTGGTATAGCTATGAGAGCAGAACATGCTCTTCTCAAAGACCTTTCCAATCCAAAGTTACACCAATTCATTTCTACATTAACACGCCTAATTTCCAACAGAAAGCAACCCTATCATATAATGCATGTGAGGTCACACACCGACCTCCCAGGTATCATCACAGAAGGGAACAGGAAAGCGGATGCACTAGCCATGGCAGTAGAGACTGCTAATGTCCCTAACATCTTTGCCCAGGCAAAGTTGTCACATGCATTTTTTCATCAAAATGTACCTGCCCTTATCAGAATGTTCAAGCTTTCAAAAGAGCAGGCAAAAGCTATTGTTGCCACATGCCCGAGCTGTCAAAACTACCAGATACCATCCATGGGGACGGGAGTCAATTCCTGAGGCCTGAACAGCTGCCAGCTGTGGCAGACAGATGTAACTCACTTCACACCCTTTGGAAGGTCAAAATATGTGCATGTATCGGTTGACACATTTTCAGGAGCAGTATTTGCATCGTCACATCCAGGAGAAACTGCACAGCACACCATAAAGCGCTCCCTCCTTGCCTTCGCTACCCTGGGAGTACCAAAGCAGTTCAAAACAGACAATGGACCTGCCTATACCTCTCGTAAGCTAAAAGAGTTCTTCAGTGAGTGGGGAATAGAACACAAGACAGGCATACCTGCAAACCCCATAGGACAATCCATCGTAGAAAGGACACATCAAACCCTCAAAAGAGTCCTCAATCAGCAGCAAGGACAAACAAGAGCCATATCTCCAGTTGAAAGACTTTGCAAGGCTCTCTATGTCATCAACTTCCTAAACTGTACAACATCAGAGCCTGACCCACCAATACTTCGGCACTTTGCAAATACCACCCAAGCAAAGCTCACCGAGAAACCACCTGTGCTGGTGAAGGATCCAGAAACACATCAAATCACAGGACCTTTCCAACTGATTACTTGGGGAAGAGGGTATGCGTGTGTTCTACTACCATCTGGTCCAAGATGGTACCCAGGAAAAAACATCAAACCATACCTAGGCACTGCGAACACTACTGCTACAAACACGGACAAGAATCGTCCTGAGTCAAATACAAGACCTCCTCAAAACCAAGCGAGTTCTGCCTGGAGACGAAGACGTCGCCGAATCTCCACATGCAGGGGAAAAGACCGTCCCATCACGCAACAACAGACAAAATAGAAAGCTGAATAACATTCTGCTGCATTTAGCCGGAAGTTAGATATAGCTTGAACACAACATTGTTCTCTGAATTTCATGTTTTTACCCCTCTATACCCTGAAAACCCTATTATCCCCTTTTCTCATCTCTCACCAAAAAACCTATACCTACTCCCCCCATCCTTAGCTTATTAGAGAAAAAAAAAAAAAAAAAAAAATAAGGGGAGGGAAGTAACAAGGGGGAAAACCCTAACCATCTTGTCATAAAGATAACAAATTTTATATTGTTATTCTTATATTCCCTATCAGAAGCCCCATTTCTGTCCAAAGATGAAAAATATCTCCATTGGTGTTGTCCTCACTGTTGCCTGGATGCTCTTCACCATACCGTATGCCATCGGTTGGATTAGCCCACAGCCTAGCCATAATGTTTGGGTAACCTTAGCAAAAACATTAAAACAGGATAACATGTGCTTATCCATGGGAAGCACTGATAACCCGCTTTCCACATGTTTAGTAGGAGTTCCTTCACAGCCGATGACTGGCCCGTCTATAACGCAGAGCTCCTCCGCACCACAGGTAAGAGACCCAACCTGGCAGATACTTGGGACGAGTGGACAAAAATGTCGCCCAATGCTCTAGAGGAACCCCAAGAATTGGACTTGCTGGGGTCCTCCAAGGCAACATACTGCATCAAATTTTACTTCAGACACCAAAAAAATAATTGGCCAGAAATTGACCAGACCAAAAACACATATCGAAAAGACATATCACCCATTAACAAAGCTTATAACCCTCTCGATTGGTGTAATTACACTGCTCGTGTGATCTCTGTGTCCTCTCTCAATCCCAAAATATTACTCAAGGGAACGTTTCTCATCTGTGGTGACAGAGTGTGGGCTGGGATTCCCTCTCGACTCCAGGGAGGTCCCTGTACCCTCGGGAGACTTTCTACCCTCACTCCAAATATCACCTTGTTACACAATTGGAAAAAAGAAAGTGAATTAAAATGCCACAAAAGATCCTACACAGAATTGGATGAAAATTGCGATCCCAGATTATATGATTGGAACAAACCAAAAAAGATTGCTGTCTCCCTATTCCTACCATGGGTAGCTGCAGCTAAAGCCCTTGGTGAAGTAAATCACCTCGGGTGTTGGCTCAGTAAGCAGGCTAATGCTACATCTGCAGCCCTGAGCGATCTCTTAAAGGAAGAAGAAATCACAAGACATGCATCACTCCAAAATTGAGCAGTGATTGACTTCTTGCTGCTTGCCCACGGACACGGCTGCGAAGACTTCGAAGGGATGTGCTGCTTCAACCTCTCGTCATGCTCGGAATCCATCCATGCGAACATCCAGAAACTGAAGGATCTCGTGAAGGACTTGAAAGTAGAAAACAACCCAGACTGGGTTAATCACCTGTTTGGTCAATGGGGATTAACAGGATGGGTTGCATCTTTGGTAAGGGAATGTTGTGGATTTTCCTTGTAATTGTCATTGTATTAGCCATGTTCTCATGTCTCGTTCATTGTTTCAAAAGAGGTATAGGGAACGCCTTTTTTCTAAATACAGAAAGTGGAGTTGTAGCAGGCACAGGGCCTGCAAACCTGCCTTGGCGTTCAGAGGCCTAAAGACAGGCAGGATGCTGAGTCAGCATGACTGGACCTTAGGAGCCCCTCTCTCCCACTCTTGGACCATTGCTTATCTCTCTGTAAGGCTATAGGTCACTTTCTTTTAACCCTTACCATTGGACAATTCTCAATCCTCCCTTGCCCTATATAAACCTCTGTTTCTGCCTGGCTCAGTAGAGCCGCTGTCCCTGAGACCCTTCGAGACACTCCATGGAAGAGCTACGAAGAAGACCAATAAAGACATCGTCTTGGAACCTCACACAGCACTCTCCTCTCTTTCCTGGTCTTCCGAATGCCTGCTGCATGCCCCCCAGCCAAGCCTAGCAAGCTCAAGAGCTGAAATCACTCATGAGCTGAGAATCACTAAAGCTGAATATCACTAAAGGCTTGCTAAGGCCCAGGCTGGAGGCACTGCTAGAGCTTGGGCTGACTAGCCCCCCTCAGAGTTGTGCTATCCGGCTTTGATGCAGCTCCTGGGTACACCCCGTAGCCCAGCCAGCGGCATTAAAAGACTTCCCTGTGGAACCTCACATGGCTTTTCTCCTCTCTCGCCCTGTGTCTGCCTGCGGCACCTAGCAAACTGAGCTGAAATCACAAATGAGCTGATCATCACTAAAGAGCTGGTATCACTGAAGCTTGCTAAGGTTGCCTGCGGCCAGGAGCTGCTTGAGAACTCGGACAGGCCGTGCCAAAGCAAGGCTGAGCTATCCGGTCTCTATGCAGCCCAGCTGGGGACACCCCATAACCCAGCGAGCGGCATTGTTGACTGACTAATCCACCAAGAGTTTCTTCTTTCCTGCCACATTTCACTGAATGAGAGCTCTGTGAACATTTTGGAATCTGTGAAACAGAAAATGTGTGCCTAAAGCTGAGGAAATCTCCTCACAACCCACAGTGTTTTTGTGTAGTAGACTCTCTGAAAAGTGGCAAAGCTGAATGCCACGCCTGGACTTCAGTTCTGTCTGGATCACATAAGGCAAAGGATGGAGCGTCAGAACACCGTGAGTGTTTGAAAAAGTATTGAATTGCAAACATCCAGCAACAGTTTGTTCACGACTAGAGTCAGCTGAGAATGCTCTTGCTGTCTGAAAAACTAACACACAGCAGTAGAACTTCATCTCAAAACGTAGTGATAAGCTCATTCTTACACATTCAGTGTTGCAGAGAGATGCAGAACAGAAGACGGTAATGAAGTACCTCTTCTCCAAGCAGTCTTGAAACTGCACACAGCACACTGCCTCTCTGTATTATCCTTCTGAGACAGACGTGCCACTGACATTTTTCACTCTCGCAGCTCATTTGTTAACTTTCGGCAGCTGCTTTCAGAGCAAAATCCTCTAGAAGTAAAAGCCAGTGCAGGGCTGAACCTTCTTCTTTCCCCACATAAGTCACATCAAACTCATTCCATCACTGTTACCTTCTGTTCTTCACTGCATCTACAATTTCAGAGCCTAAAGCCAAGCCAAATTTTTTCCACAGAGGGCTGGAAGAGGAATAGGTAGCAGCAGAAGTAGCTCTTGTTGAACTGCTTCCTTAGGATTTGCCACTGTGCATTCAGCTGCCACAGCTACACTTTCTTGCAGCCAGCATGCTGTGCACACCCAACAAGTGCTCTGCAGCTTCGTTCTTCGCCGTTTGTGTTCTCTCACACCTTCATTGTCCCAGAGGCAAATTGTCGTCTACTTCTCGCACAAACACTGTGAGGGCAGCGAAGCGCTCTTAGGTCTTGCTTCTGCTGAAACACATTTGGGTCATGCATTTTCCCCCAAAGAGCTATGTGGCCCCGAATTTTGCCTCTCCTGCCATTTAAATCTAAACAGAAAGCTATATCTTGCGCAAAGAACTGTGCCAGGACAGCTGCACACACAAGCCTGCCATTTTGTGGCTGCATTTTTCACCTTATGTGATCCGGAGAGCAATGAAGCCCAGAGATGACATTCAGCTATGCCACTTTTCAGTCTGTATACTATACAGAAATATTGTGTTTTGTCCACAGGTTTTTTCTTAAACTTTATATACACACATATCTTTTCTGCTCTGCAGAGTCCAAACTGTCCATGTATCTCTTGCTCAGTGAAATGTGCCAGGAGAGAAGCACTTCCTGGATTAGTCTATGTTCAAGGAATTCAACACAGTGCCACAATCTGGGTGATGGGAAGGGCACACGTAGGACATGTTTTTGTCCTGGCACATTTTTCTGTGCAAGATGTCTCTCTGGATCTTTAGTCTTTTCAAAGCTTAAATGTGCACAAAACTGTAATGTGGTACTTAAAGCTGAGAAGGTCTGTGCTGAGAGCACAGTGATGTGGCAGTGTTTTGCAGGTTGAAAAGTAAAGAGGACTGCACCTTGACAGTTATTCAAATAAAAATTTCCACAAGTTTTAAGGGCAAGCTCAAGGCAACTTTGTTGTCCTGGAAGAGTGTGGGGTTTCACCCCCGGATTGGGATGACCCCAAAAGATGGAAAAGTCCCTCCTCCAACCCGTGCCTTCGAAGAAAGACTCAGTAGTCTTCTGTTGTCTGTTCTCAAGGTTGTTTATTGTTGGTTATCTAAAAGATTCTTCTCCCTGAACTGCTGTGGCCCGTTCAGCAGCTCAGACAAAGGCACACTGCCCTCCCAGGGGGCTGGTGCCATCTTTTATATCATATATTACGTACTACATTTTTATGCTTTTTCTCCAATACCTACTATCTATATTGAATGGTGACTTTCTACTCTAAACCAATCTGTGAGTGCCAACATCACCAAAGACATGGACGTTAGGAAGGAGAAAGAAAGAGGACAGGGCACACCCAAGTCCCTCCATCTTAGATCTCCTGACCCCCATGTACAAAACTTGGACCCCTGCGTACAAGGCTTAAAACCCCCCTGTACAGCACTCAGAAATCCTACCCTTTACTTCGTGACTACTTCTACTACAATATCTAAACTTTTGTGACTTCTTGTTCTTCCTGCAAAGTTGGTAAACTGTTCCATGGGTCAGATTCAAAGCCACAGGGGTCTCTGGCTGCATGCCAGGGTCTCAGATGCTTTTGACCTGGGTCTGGAACGTCCGAGAATGTCTGTGGGACATTCTGAGTTCCGACAAAAGAGTTCTCTGCTCAAAACATAACTGAGAATCTTTCCGTTAATTTCAGACAAGAGAACTAAACTAAGGGGGCCCCTGTTTTTAACTGTGTTAAGTACATCCACCAAGTGTCCTCCAGCAGAAGCAGTTCGCTGGAACACTTCCCTGCCAGCATAGTGTTTTGTGTGTGAAGTAGAGGACGATTTGCCTCTGTGAGGATGTAAGCATGACAGGTTACAAAAGGAGAAGTAGTAAGAGCCGAGCACCGGGCTATGCTGAGCATAGCCTACCAAATTGGAAAAGTCCAGCAACAGCTCATTCACAGAGTTAGCTAAGAATGCTCTTGCTGCTTGAAAAATAAAGTGTTGTCAGTGGAATTCATCACACGACTTGGAGATTAGTTCTTCTTTAAACTCTTAGTATAGCCGAGTCTCTGATCACCCAGTCCATAGAATACCCAAAAAGATGCACCAAAACAGAAAGTGTTTTTGAAGCAGCCCTTCTTTAAGCAGTCATGGAACTGAGCACAAAATAGTGCATTTTTCTACCTCCCTTCTCAGATAGACATTCCCTCATTATTTCCACTCTCACAGCTCCGTTGCCAGCTTTCAGGAGATCCTTTCATAGAAAAATGCTCTAGAAGTAAAAGCAAGTGCAGGGCTGCACCAACCACTTGCCACACATAAACTGCATCAAACTCACAGATGGAGCTTATTCCTACCCTTCTCCATTGAATCTATCATTGTTTTGCCTCAGTTTTGCTGTGTAAAATAAGCGCAATTGTTCCTACAGAGGTCTGGAAGAACAACAGGTAGCAGCACAAGTAGCTCTCGGTGAATTGCCCCCTTACTTCTGCCAATGTGGATTCAGAAGCCACGCTCCTCTGGCAGACAGCCTTCTGTGCCCACCAAGCCCGTGTTCTGCGGCTTCTTTCTACACCTTTTGAGTCCTGTGGCTTTTTCATTCTCCTGGAGGCAAATTGTCATCTACTTTAAGCACAGAACACTGGGCCAGCAGTGGAGAGCTCCCACATATTGCTTCTGCAGAAGCTTGCCTGTAGCTTTCCCCTAAAATCTGTGGAAACTTCTACTGGCACCACATGCAATTGGCAGTACTCTTTCCCTTTCCATCTGTAAATTGCCGCCAGGTCACCACTTCTCTGCTCAATGTACTACCTCACAAAATTCAGGTTTGCAGAACTAAAGATCCGGAGAGACATGGCTCTGCTTCTGTCCTGTCTGGATCACATAAGGCGAAGAATAAAGCTTTAATGTGTGAGCAGTCCCTGGTGCCATTCTGTTTGGATACTCACTTGGTGAAACTTAAGGCTTAGGACAGTACCTAGCGCTGAGAAGGAAAGTGCCCATAACTGGGTGAATACTCATGGTTTGATGGGTGCAGTTGAAATTGTAGGCAGCAAGATCTTTGTCAGCTGTCACTTTTTTGTACTCTTTTTCCCAGATGTTTTCAAGTTTGTTAGTAGACTCTGAGAGAGTGAAAAGTTTTGTTAAGGCATAGGAGCTCGTGTTTCCCTTTGAGGTTGGTCTAAAGAAAAGTGTGCAGTCAGAAGGGGAAGATCAGGGAAATCTTTTTGTACTGCACAGTAGATTCGAGAGCAGGGACATTCCCAACTTGGCCCTGCGCTCAGGGGGTTTCAACCTGTTTCCTTCTTTTGTGAGCTGACAGCGCCATTGTGTGGTTGTTTTCATGAGCTCTGACAGTACCCAGGAAAAAAGACAAGCGCTCTCCTGGCTCTAACCCATTCATATTGGAAGCAGCTCAGGGAAGAGCTCTGCTGTGCTTCCTGGCTCTTGGAGACTGACAGAATGGGTTCCTGCATGTAGGAGGGAAGGAAGAGGAATCGTTTCATTCTTGGCTGAGTAGTTTGTAAGCTGCAAAAATAATGCAATTGCAACACTGTGTCTTCCTTTTAGACCGTTTTCTGTGTGATCAGCTGCTCAACATGTAACTCGCATGCACTGAACTACATGCACCTCCCTGGAGATATACGCTTTCTCTAAAGTTCTATCCTACCCTCTAAAGTACCATCCTACCCTGTCAGTCTCACAGATCTCAAACCCTTTCAAAACGTCCAGCAGCTCCTTTGTGCTGTAGTGTGTTTTTTATGCTTTATAATGGTTTTGTCTTTGTATCCCCTTATTTTCCCCTAATGGTTTACCCCAGATTGTGTCCCCTCCCTCTACCTGTGTAATCCCTCTCCTTTGCTGAGATCATCCCCAAATCCCTGCCCTGGCTCTCTGTCAGTCACTCAGCATCCCATTCCCTCTATCTAGAACTTTTGGTCGAGGACATTGAGTCATTAGCCAGAGGCTAGGGGTCAACCCCCAAAGTGTTACCCCATATGCTGTCCTAAATGTCCATTCCCCCAGTCTCCATCCCTTAAGTTCCCTTATTGGTCAGTGAATGTTATCTACTTTCCATTTCCACCTCCCTTTAAATGTTACCTTGGCACCTCTCCGGGGGCTCTGAGCAGCAGGCCCCCTGAGGTTTGTGGGGCTCCCTGGAGCCCCTGAAATAAACTTTTGATTAACCCCTGCTAAGAGTCAGCCCCTTTATCCTCCACCATTGTCACCACCGTCTCTTCTGTTGCAGGCGATCAGCCTAGCTGCCTTCAGTAGCCCCAGGGCACAGGATAGTGCCTCCCTCCGCCGCTGCCCACCGTGTTGGGGCTGGCCGGGGTTCACTCAGTGGCACTCAGAGAGACTGGGACAGCTTTGCAAAGAAAAAGTGCTACAACAAAAATCCAGTTCTGGCTTTCATAGTCCCTTTGCAGTCTGTAAACTACACAAAACATGCTAGTGATTCACACTTTCCTTCCCAGCTATATGTATAGCATCAACATGTTTTCTCAAAGTGGCAGAGTTCATCTTTACAACAAAGCATTTTCAACTGCACTTCAGATTGAAAGAAGTGCCAGGACAGAAAGTACTTGTTGCCCTACTGGCTTCCACATGAAATACAGTATCTGCAGTTCAATCACTTTCACACACTTTCAAGTGTGGCTGAGTCCAGGCAGCTAGAGATCCTACAGAAGTGCTAGGACAGAAGACGCTCTTAATGTATCCCCTTCTCTTAGCAGCATTTAAGTTGAGCACAATGCGCTGCTGCTGTGTATCTTCTTTTCCAGATAGACCTACAGTCACTTTTTCACGCTCACCTCTTCATTGCAAACATCCAGCAGCTGTGCATATAGATTAAGGCTCTAAAAGTAAAAGCCAATGCAGAGCTGCACCTTCACCTTGCCGCACATAAGCCACATAAATGCACTCTCTGTATCCATTTTCAGCTGAATCTGCCAAGGTGATCTCTGGATCTCATGGCCTAAATATAAGGAAAATTTATTCTACAAAGGGCTGAAAGTAATTGGTAGCAGCAAAAGCAGCTCTCATTGAATGTTGTCCTACTGACTGGTAAGGTAAATATGGCAAGCTGGGCAGCGGCAGTCATGCTTCTCTAACAACCAGTACACTGCTCACACCAGCCCAGTCCTCTCCTATTCATTCCTCACCTTTGGAACCTGTCTCTCTTTCATTCTCTCAAAGATGAATCATTGTCTCCTTCTTGCAAGGAACACTCCTCCTGAAGCCAAGGGCTCCAGTGAATTGTTTCTGACAAAAGATGCTCGGGCCATGCACTTAACTACTCAACTCTATGTATTCCCTACTCCCACCATTGTTGTGTCACAGAGAGAGGGACACTGGGGGTGCCACGGCTGGGGTGTCACAGACAGGAGAACGCTGGGGTTGTCACCACTGGGGTGTCACAGACAGGGGAACGCTGGGGCTGTAGCACTCCTGCCCTGTCCCAAACAGCTCTGCCAGCGCCTCGAGGGGACACAAAGGCTGAGCTAAAGGATGAGAATTGCAGAAGGGGCTGAGCTGGGAGGGAGCCAGTGGAATCATGGAGTGCAGCCCCTGGCCCTGTACAGACAGCCCAACAATGGCAGCCTGCGCATCCCTGGGAGGGGTGTCCAAAGGCTCTTGGAGCTCCGGCAGCTTCGGATCAATCCAAACGCAGCAAGGAGGAGAAGAGGGGGCGACGGGGAGGTGCCGCCGTGCCCCCGAGCGGGGGGATTTGGCGCGGGGCCAAGAACAGGGTCCGGGGGCCAAGGGCGGGCGTACATGTAAAGCCCCTTTGGACTGTCGACACGAGCGGCCCGCCGGCACCGCGGAGCGCGGCCCACGGCAGGCGTTCCAGGGCCGTGCGCAGGCGCAGCGCCGGCAGCAGGGGCGGCCGCGGAGGCAGCGCGCGAAGGCGGCGGGAAGGGCCTGAGGGCGGCGCGGGCGGGGCCGCCGCGGGGCTGCGCCTTGTGGCGCGAGTTTGCCATGTCTTATGTACTCGGCTGAGAGGAAGCACACGTTCCGACTTTCAGCAGTTCATCAGCAGAGATGGCCTTGAGGAGAGATTTGAAGATTCTGCCATCTTTTAGGAGGAAGGGTTTTGCTGCGGAGCTTACTCCGGCACACATCCCACCCCCGATCCGAAGCTGTTGTGGTACGATGGTGGCTGAAGGAAACGGACAACCCCCAAATGGAACATTTCTGAGTAAACTCTAGACAGAAATCTGATTGGAAAATTAACCCTGACACTAACCCTAATCCCCAACTGTAACCCCCCAATCCTAATCCTCACCCAAGTTTTTTTTCCACATTGATTCTAAAGAGGTGAGCGTCTGGGGGAGGCCCAATGGATAAATGTGGAGGGATCCGGGTGTATGACAATTATGTCTCTCCTCAGGATTTTCTGGAGTCGCAGCCTCTGGAGATGCCTTGCTAGGGCCTCCCCCCCGCTCCCAGTGGGTCTGCCCAGACAGGCAAAGACCTTCCCAAACAGTCAGGCACCCCTCCTCACAAAACCAAGTGGGCCCCCCCCAAACAGTCAAGGATCCCCTCCCTGTGCTCTTCTGCAGGGAGACATGCATGCAGGGCTTCATCTGCCCGTCCTCCCCCTTTATTTGGAGTGTTTTATTTCCACGAGCAACCCCTGACACCCCCTGGTGAAAGATGACACCCCTCGTGTCAGCCCTGCTATAGGGGATCTCAGGGCCTTTCTCCCCTCCTCTTCGTCTCCACAGCAACATGAGGCCCCGCACACTGCTTGATCTGAGGGAGGCTCCCCATGTTTTGGTGTGCCAGTTAGGGTCTGTGCCCCCTGGGATCTGCTCTGTTTTCCCCTGGGGCTGACCTTGGCCGAGGGAAATGCAGCAATAAAGAACGGAATCTTGAAGCAGTTTCGGGATCTGGAGGGCCCCCACAGCCTGAAGGGGTGCAGGAAGTGGGGAGTGAGAGCAGCCACCCCAACATGGGGTTCCCCCCAGTACCTGCCAACCGGTTTGGTCTCAGCACTGGTATAATCCCCTTTCACTGGAAACCCATTTCTTTTGGGGGAGAGACAGGAGCCTAAAACAACCCCCACCTCCCAGCCAGGGGGAGGAAGCCTTTTCACCTCCCCATTGGAGTGCAGGGGATTTGTGACCCCCAAGCTGGGGGATGGGCATTTTGCGACCTCACCCAGCTGGGGTGTGGGGTGTCTGTGACCCCCTCAATTTGGGTGCAGGGGTTTTATAACATTTCCCAAGTTGAAGTGTAGGCACTTTGTGACCCCCGCTCCCCTTTGGGGTGGGGGGCTTTATGAGACCTCACAGACACAGTTGGGGTGTGCTTTGTTACCCTAAAGTGGAGTGTGAGGTCTTTGTGACTCCCCTAACTGGGGTGTGGATACTTTGTGAACCCCCCCACAGTGGAATGCGGGGATTGTGATCCCCCCGTTGGGTTTCAGAGACTTTATGAGCCCCTGAATTGGGGTATGCGGTCTCTGTGAGCCCCCCCCCGTCTTCCCAGGGTCCCATTCAAACAGTTTTGGGGTGCAGGGGGGCAGAGTCCTGTAAATAACCCAACTCTCCCCTGCCCCAGGCAGTTTCTGTGTATTTGCAGTTTTGGGGGGTCACACAGTGGGAGCAGGGTCACACAGAGGAGTCACACAGAGTCAGGAGTTGTCACACAGTGGTGGGGTGTCACACACAGCTGGTAAGGGGTCAGAGCTGGGGGGATGCCAAAGCCTGAGGGGGGTTACAGCGTGTGGGGGCATCACACACAGCTAGGGGATATCAGACATAGGGGCCATCATACTGCTGAGGGTTGTCAGAGCTGGAGGGAGGGTCACACAGCCAGGGAGGTCATTCATTTGAGGGAGTTCACACAGTGTGTGGGGGATCACACAGCTGGGGAGGGGTCAGAGCTGGGGTGTCACAGCTGGGGCGAGCCCAGGTTGAGGGGGTGACACAGCAGGCAGGGGCTCACAGCTTGGAGGGGATCACAGGTGGGGAGGGGCCAGAGCTGGGGGGGGGTCAGAGCTGGAGCGGGGGAGTCACACAGCTGAGCAGGGGAGTTGTCACAGTCCTGGGAGGTGTCACGCAGCTGGGGAGGGTCATACATTGGGGGGTTACACATACAGCTAGGGCAGGGCCACTTTTAGGGGAGATGCTGGAGCATCCCAGGGGAGGGGGCTGTAATTAAAGCCACAATAATTTATTGCGCGTTAAGGCAATTCAATACATGGACACATGCAACACAGCAAGGGGGAACACCAAAAACACTGGGGACCCCACTGGGATCAGCCCAGGAAATGCAGGGGAACCATGGATTTGGGGAGGCTGGTGAGGTGAGGAGGGGTCATGCATCACACTAGGGGGGCACTCCACATTTGGTGGAGGCTCCTGCACACCCCAGCTTTCTGGTCAGGCTGCTGAAGACCCCCTGCTACTTTTTTGGGGGCAGGACAGTCCTGGATGGGTATAGGGGGCAGTCCCATAGCCAAGAATGCTCAGGCAACACCATCCAAATTTCCCCAAGAAACCCAAAAGCTGGTTTATGGGTGTGGTGGTGGGAACCCGGATTGGGGAGGGAACCACAAGGTTGTGGAAAGGAGGAGAGGGACCTCCAGTCTCAGGTCCCTGACAGAGTATGGCTGCCTTTGATCCCTAGATAGAGGGTCCTGGGGTAGGATGAAGGGACATGGTGTGTTGGGAGCGGGCAGTCAGGGTGAGAGGGTTTCAGGGGACATGGGAGGGATGGGGGGGTGGTTTTATGCCCCGTGCCTTCATGTAAGAGAGGAGTTGGTCGGGAATCTCGGCGAGGACTTCTCGTGCCAGCCCTGCCATGCTCAGCCCCGCGCCAGGACCCCCCGTCATGTAGTCACGAAATGGAACAAACTGGGGGGGGCACAGGCAGGCAGAGCAGTTGAGGGGGTCCGGGGCCAGGAAGGCACCGAAACTGTGTGCCCTACACACAGCAGCTCTGGTGTCCCCTCCCCATTCCTGATGTCCCAGTGTCCCTCACATCCAGGTACATACTAAGACCCAGTGCCCCTCCTCCATGTCCTAATGTATTCCCACATCCCAGTGTTCCCCATTTCCCAGTACAGCCCTCTTCATGTCCCAGGGCACCTCCCCATCCATGTGCATCCCAAGCCCCAATGCCCCTCCATATCCCAGTGCCTCCCATTTCCTACAGCCTCCACATCCCGGTGTCTCTTCCTATTTCCCAATACACCCCCATGTCCCACTGTCCCCTCCATCCGGGTCCATCCTGGTGCTCCAGTGCCCCCTTAATTTGCCAGCACACCCTACTCATGTCCCAGTGCCCCCCACATCCAGGTACATCCCATATCCCAGTTCCTCCCTCCAATGTCCTAATGTTCCCCCATGTCCCAGTGCCTGCTAATGTCCCAGGCTCCCCCCCACATCCAGGAACATCCTAAGTCTCACTGAACCCTTTTTTCGCAGCACAGCCTCCACAAAATGTCTTAGTACACATCCTCTTCATGTCCCAGTGCAACTACATATCCCAGCACATGCCCCTCCATGTCCCAGAGCCCCCCACATCCCAGTGCCCCCCCCTTTCCCAGTACCATCCCCCTTCATGCCAACATGCCCCCCCATATCCTAATAAACCCCCATGTCCCACTGGGCCCCCATTCCAAGGTAAATCCCAAATCTCAGTGTACCCACTTTTCCCAGTGAAGGCCCCTACCATGTACCCAGTGCACCCAATGTCCCAGTGTCTCTCCCACTGAGGTACATTCCAAACCCCAGTGCACTCCTTTTTCCCAGTGCATCCCTCCCATGTCACAGTGCACTCCTTCTGTGTCCCAGCACATCCCTGACATCCCAATTCCCCCCCACTATTTCCCAGCAAACTTCCTTTCACATGCTATTATCCCCTTCATGGCTCAGTGCTCCCCATATCCTAATATGCTCCCATGTCCCAGCGCACCCTCATTCCAAGGTACATCCCAAGTCCCCGGGCACCCTCTTTTCCCAGTGAAGTGCCCCTACCATGTTCCAGTGCACCCCCAAACCCCAGTGAATCCCCCCATCCAGGTGCATCCCCAACCCACTGCATCCCCATTTCCCAGTCCACCTTATCATCCCTCCACACCAGTCACACCAATTGCACCCCAGGAGTGATGAGTCTGATTTGAGCTCCCCAGGGCACCCCCCCACCACCATCACCCTGCTGAGTGGGCTGGGAGGGGGTCCCCAAATTCCTCATTGGTGAGGTTGGTTACCTGGACGATATCACGCTCAGCCACTTTCCCACGGGAAGAGATGCGGATGTCATCCCCATCCAGCTCCACCATGGCTGGGGGAGACGTGGGGGGGGAGGTCAGCAGCACCCCAGTGGCCCCCACCCCAGGGTGGGATCCCATTATGTTCCTCTCAACCCCACACCCAGAACCCCCAAGCTGGAGTATGCTGAGCCCATTCATATGCTGACACATTCAACTCATAGTTCCGGTGGCCAAGAGACTCCACCCCCACCCCCCCAGCCTTTCCCTAGTTCCCTCCAGCCCCCAAATCTTACCATCGAACTCTGCCTGGCCAACCCCCACGATGATAATGGACATGGGCAATTTGGCAGCCTGAGGGAGCCAGTGGGTGAAGAAGTCTCATGAAATTTAATGATGCTGCCACCAAATGAGCCACCCCCCATCCCTGCAGCTCCCAGGGGTGCCAACACCTCCTCCCCCAAGGATTCCAAGTGAGGGGTAGTCCCTCACTACCCCCCTCCCCATCACCCAAAGGTCTCAGACTTCCCCATTGGCACCGGGGGTTCCAGAAATTTCCCAGCCTCCTTGCAGCACCCAGGGGTTCCAGACACCCCTACACATCCAAGCCCCTTCTCAACCCCAGAGCTCCAAGCCCTTTCCCACCTCTCAATGGTCCCAGTCCCTCCTCACTGCCTCCAGCACCCAGGGCTCCCAGCCCCTTCCCCACCCCTCCAGCACACAAGGGTCCCAACCTACCCCTTCCCTCTCAGCTTCAGGGTCCCAGCTCCTCCTCACCCACCCCATCACCCAAAGGGTCCCAACCACCCCAACCCCTCAGAACACAGGAGTCCAAGCCCCTTCCTACCCGCTAAAGGTTCTAGCTCTTCCTCAACCCCCTAGCACCCAGGGGTCCCCAACCTTTCCTACCACCTCAAGGGTCCAAATCCCTCTCCACTGCCCCCATCACCCAAGGATCCCATGTTCCCAGCACCCAGAGGTGCTACCACCCGCCCCAATGCCACTACGAGGGTCTCACATTGACAATGGCCTCCTTGGTCTGGGCCATGTCAGAGATGACACCATCGGTGATGATGAGGAGGACAAAGTACTGGGATCCGTCCAGCACCGTGGCCGCTGAGCTAGGGGGACCCTGTGTGACGCCGAGGGCACAGGGACCCCACCCCGGGGCATGGGCCCCCTCTTACCGGGCAACATGGTTGACGACAGGGGCAAAGTTGGTGGGGCCGTAGAGCTGGACATGGCGCAGGCTGCGCTGATATGCCTCCAGCACCCCCGCAATGCCATGGCACGCTGGGTTTGATGCATCCCCATTCTGCCACAGGGTCACCAGGACCTTGGTGACACCACAGCCCCCACCCATGGACAGGGTGACACCATGGACCCCACCCACAGAAAAAGATGGCACTGCCGTATCCCCCAAATGGCTAACAATGTTCACAATGTGGTGACACAACATGTTCCCTACTCAGTGTCAAGGATGATACTGCCATGGCCCCAACCCAGTGACAAAATTATGATGCCACTATGTTCCCAGCCCAAGACAAGAATGACACCACCACATCCCCAACCCAGTGACAAAAATGATACCACTATGTCCCCAACACAGTGAGAATAGGTGACAAGGACAATATCATCTTATGCCCAGCACAGTGACAAAGACCACACCACCACATCCTGAACCTGGTGACGAGGATGATACTACTGTGTCTCCAACCTGGTGACACTGCCATGACCCCAAACCAGTCACAAAATGATGATGCCCAGCCCAAGGATAAGGATGACACCACCACATCCCCAATCCAGATCTAACCCAAACACACCATATACCCAACTTGGTGATCAAGGATGAGACCATTAAGACCCCAAACTGGTGACAACACCAAGCCCCTTCCTAACCTGGTGATAAGGATGACACTGCCATGGCCCCAGACCAGTGACGAGGATCACACCACCAGCCCTAACCCAAGGACAATGTCCCTCCATGTCCCAAACAATGTGACAGGATGATCCCACCATGGCCCCAACTGCGTGACAAGGACACCACCCTTCATCCGCAGTCCTGTCCCGCCGTGGCCCCTCACCAGTGGGAACTCGTGGGACACGTGCCCATCCGGGGGGACCTTGGCACCAAAGCCAAGGGCTGGGAACATTTTGTCACTGTCGTAGTCCTGGATGATGTCCCCCACGGCCCTCAGTGCCAGACTGTAGGCATTCAGCTGGAAGGGGCTCAGGTAGTGCAGGGATGTAGGCTGCGAGGGGTTCCCTGCACAGGCATGGGGCTCAGCACCCCCACAGCCCCCCCCAGCACTGTCATAATCCCCCCAGCACCCCCATAACACCCCCAGCATTCCCACAACCATGGCACCACTCTGGCCCCAACAAGGACAAGGATGATCCCACCATGTCTCCAAAAGCCACCACATTCCCAACCCAGTGACAAGGGTGACACCACCGTATTCCCAACTTGGTGACAAAGGTGATGCCACCACATCCCCATCCTGGTGACAGCTGGTGACAAGGATGAGACCACCATGGAACCGACACTGACAAGGATGACATTGCCATGACCCCAACCCAGGGACAAGAATGGCACCATTCTCCCAAATTCAATGATGATGATGGCACCACATCCCCAACCCAGAGACCACTGGTGACAAGTATGATACCACTGTAGTGCCAATACAGTGACAAAAATAACACTGCCATGGCCCCAAACCCACAATAAGGACAATGCCATCATGACCGCAACCCAAGGGAGTGACAAAGGAGATGCCACTGGGTCCCCAACCCAGTGACAAGGGAGACGTGACCATGTCCTCAACACAACTACAAGGACAACAACACCATGTCCCCAAGTTGGTGACAAGGATGACACCACCAAGACACCAAACTGGTTACAACTGCCCCAAATAAATCCCGCAGGGGGGACACAGCTGCCACTCACCATTGGATGCCGTGAAGTCTATGGCCACTGTGAAGTTGAGTTGGGTCCTGGGGGGGTAAAGTGGCCTTGGGGTGACATAGGGGGTGACCTATGGGTTTGGGGTGGGGCACCCCTGGGGCCACAGGCTGGACTGGGTGCATCCATATCACAATTCAGAGCACCCTCAAGTGTCCCTGCAGTGAGGTGTCAGTGCTGCACCTAAGGGAGTGGCTGGGGGTGCTGGGGACCCCCAAATGACCAATTTGGGGTGTTGAGGAGCCCCTGCCCATGAGGGAGCATCTGGGCCCCTGCCCATGAGGAGCCACAATGGAGAAGATGGGGGTGGTGGGGATCCTCTTTCCCCAAAGGAGCAGCTGTGGGTGTCAGGGACCCCAAAGCTGTTGGAAGTGCTGGAGACTTCTAGAGGGAGCAATTGTGGGTTCTGGGGACTACCAGTGAAGCAGCTGTGGGTGATGGGGACAATCTGCCTCCAAGGAGGCATCTGGGTGGGGGTGCTGAGACCCCCAATGGAGGAGCTAGGTATGCTGAGGACCCCCCAGTGGAGCAACTGGGGGTGTTGGGGATCCCACAGGGAGGAGTTAAGGATAGCAGGAACACCACCCACCCCCCCCCCCCCCCCCCCCCCCCCATTCCCAAGGGAGCAGCAGTGGCTACTGGGGACCTCCAAGGAAGGAGGTGGGGGTCCTGGGGACTGTCCTCCCAGTGAAGTAGAGGCTGGGGATGTTGGCGATTCTCTGCCCTTGAGGGAGCAGCTCAGAGTTCTGGGTACCCCCAAGGAAGGAACTGGGGGTGTTCAGGACCCTCAAAAGTGCAGCTGGAGGTGCTGGGGACCCCCTGCTCACCCGCCCCTGATGTAGTCCAGGAAGGTGTGCTCGGCCTCTACAGCGAAGGACAGCAGTGTCACCTATGGGGACATGGGACTCAGGGGAGGAAGTGCCCACTCCCCCTGTGTCCTCCCCCTCCGCATATGCCCATTCTCACTGTCCCCGAGTTCAGGTACTTCTTCTTCTTCATCTTCTTCCGGGGGTTCACCACCTACAGGGATGGGAGGAGAGGGAAAGGGGCTGCTTCCGATTGGGACAGTAGGTCCCAGGGAGGGGGCTGCTTCTCACAGGGACAGGAGGCCCCAGGGAGCAGTGTAATGGACTGTCACATCCAGGGGTACAGGGGGGCACAGAATATGCTGGGGGGCAGCAGTGGGAGTACTGTGCTGAGATGCAGAGAGGGACCTTGAGAAGCACATGATGGGCTGTGACACCCAGGGGTGTATGTGGAGACCCTGGGGATTATAGTGCAGCTGGAGATGCATGGTGGGGGCTGGGGACCCTCAAGGGAGCAGCTGTTACGGGAACCATAACACCCTAGGGATGCAGTGTGGGGATCCCAACACTCTGGTCTGTAGAACAGGGAATCATGAGGACTATAAACCTCTATGGCTGCAGCATGAGCATCCTAGGCACCACGACACCTCAGAGTGCAGAAGGGGGACCCGTGGGTATATGGCACACCAGGGTTGGGAGGGACCCTGGGGACCATAACATCCCAGGATTGCATCATGGGGATCTTGGGGTATGTAGCACCTACACAGAGACTCCGGTATGCAGAGGTGCAGCAGAGAGGGACCCTGGGGACCATAACACCCAAGGGGTGCAGTGTTAAGACCCCAAAACACAGGGGTGCAGCACAGGGTCCCTGGGGACCGTAACCCCTGGGGTTGCAGCAGTGGGACCATGACACCCATGGGGATAGTGCAGGACCCCCATGCCCATGTATCCATCATCCCCCCTCACCTCGTACACGTTGAAGTGGCTCTGGCCTCGTGACAGCTCCCGGTAGCTGGTGGTGAACTCCCCAATGAAGTCATGGCTGCAAGGCCGGTGGATGTCCATCAGTCCGGTTAGGGAGGTTCCCATTATCTGGGGGGATCCCCATCACTCAGTGGTGTGGGGATGGGGGCTTCCCATTGCCCAGGAGGATTGCCATCAGCCAGGGAGTCCCAAATAGCCAAGGGAGATTCCCATCAACCAGGGGGTCCCCATCACCCGGGGGGAGGGGGGGGGGGGGGCTCCATCTCCCCAGGGATGCAGGGGTGGTGAGGGGTCCCTGTCACCTGAAGGGTGCAGGTCCAGGGTGGGGGGGGGGTCTCCAGGACCACACACAGCTCACCTGCCATCACGGTCCCAGTCATATACCTCCACCTTGATGGCTCTGCAAGGCAGAGGGGGGTCACCAACACCCCCAAATCCCAACCTCCCCACCCCCCTCCCCTGGGGACCCATCACACACAAGCCCCCACTCCCTGTGGGATTTGTTTTGACACTTCTGTGGGCTTTTTCCTGCTTCCTTCTCCTCCTCCTTGGGATATTTTTATCCATCGTTGCCACAGCAACGTTCAACGTTGGGCCAAAGCAGTGTGAGGAGATTTTTGCCAGGACAGTAGCTGGTGACACTGGTTTGGGATTGGTGGGGGAGGGGAGGAATAGCTCGGTGACAGCTGTGATGCCCATTGCCCAGATGAGTTAACTGAGGCAAAAGCGGGTAACACTGGGGCGGGGGGGGCAGGGGTGTGCTATTGGTACCATAGAGACAGGGGAAGGGGTTCTAGGAGTTCAGGTGGCCACAGACATGGGGGGAAGGGTGTCTCATGGGGCCACAGAGAAGGTGGATGGACTGTAGGGGGTCCCCAGGTACCACAGAGATGGGGAGAAGCGGGTAAAGAGGGTCCTGGGGTACTACAGACACAGGAGAAGAGATTCTAGGGGACCACAGAGAGAGGGGAAGGGGGTCCTGGGGTACCATGGACATGGAGTCAGGGGGGTTCTGGGAGTCCAGAGGTACCACAGAGATGGGGACATGGGGTGCAGGGGTTCCTGGAGGGGATGGGGGAAAGAAGGAAAAGGGGGTCCTGAAGGCCCATAGAGATGGGGGGGAGAGGGGGCTCAGGGGTTCTCAGAGGACCACAAAGATGGGAGTGCAGGGTGTTCCCAGGTATGACAGAGATGGGGGAAGGGGGTTCAGGGGTCCTAGTGGACCCTAGAGATGGGGGGAAGAGGGAGAAGGAGGTCTTTGGGGCCAAAGAGGGGGTGCAGGAGATACCAGTCCCCTGGCACTCACCGGTCACGGTCCCCATTGCAGAGGGCACGCACAGGAATGGCAAAGGCTGCCCAGATGGGGTTCAGTGTATTCCGCACCACTTCCGTCTTGTGGCAGATGGTGAAACTGGGGAGAAGACAAAGCGGTACAAGGGAGTCACTCCTCCAGCCCAACACCCCCCCAGTCTGTCACCCCCACAGTGCAGTGAGGATTTTTGGACAACCCCGCCAATGCCAGCCCATGGGGACTTAGGGGTGTCCTGTGCTGGGGCTGAGCCCTTCCATGAGGTGTGGGAGGGTCGCTGCAGTTTTGAAGGGGGGGGGTCGCTCACGTCCCGTCTTCATTGCTGCGGTAGAAGACCATGAAGGGGTCAGATTTTCCGAAGAAATCCTTCTTATCCAGCTTGTTGGCGCAGAACTGAAGTGTGGCCACATCCTGGGGGGTGGAATCGAGGGGGGATCATCCACCCTGCACCCCCCTCAGGGGTGGGATCCTTTGGGGCAGCTGCTCCATGAGGGAAGGAGGGATCCAGGACAGGCGAGACATAGCATGAGGATAAACAGCCCACACTCTCATCTGCAGGCTAGCGTGTCTCAACCACCCCCGATACTGTGGGGCCCCCAAACTACGCCCCCTCCCCTGCCCTGCCGCAGCTCACCCGGCAGTTTCCCAACTCTTCAGCAAGGAGTATGATGGTACCGCACTTCTTCCCCGGAATGCCACTGCCAGGATGAGATGTGAGCATAGTGGGGGTACACATGGTGTCCTGGGGGGGGGGGAGGTCCCCCATGCACTGAGCACCCCAAAACTTACTCATGGGAGGCAGCCGGGGCAGGTCTCCTGCCCCGGGGGTGCTTGGTGGCTGTCCCCATCCTGCAGGAATACATGCTGAAGGGTGATGGAGGGGATGCCCACCCAATAAAAAGCCCCCCTCCCAAAAAAAGGAAGTCTACACAAAAAAAAACCCTGCTCTCCCCCAGATTCCAGCACCCTAAAAAGAAGCTGTTTCTCCCCTCAAAAAAGCCAGTCCCCAAAAGACATTCAGCCCCTCCAAAAAGTAAATTCCCACAAAACAAAATGCCCCTGAAAAAGCCAACCCTGAAAACATCAGACCTCTCTGAAAGCCAGAGGCCCCCGCAAAAGCCAGCTCCTTCAAAACCCAGATCCCCCAAACCCATATTCCCTCCAAAAGCCACCATCCCAAGAAAAAGCCAGACGCATCAAACCCCACCAAAAAGCCAGACCCCAAAAAATGCCTTTCCTGCCAAAACCAACCCCCAATAGAAAAAAAAAAAAAACAAAAAAGAAACCAGACACCCACCCCCCCACCCCCCCCAATCCAAAATGCCACTGTTGGCTCTGGGGTCTTGGTCCATCCTGGACATGCCAAAAGGGACCTGGGGAGACATGAGGACACTGGGACCATGGGGGTTCATGTCAAGGGCTTCTCCAGGGGGGGAACATAGGGACACTGAGTTTCCCAGTTTTCTCCAAAACACTGGTTTTGGAGAAACCCAGGATTTTCTTCAAAGAGGACCTAGTGGCCTCAGGGACACTGGGGCACAGGCAGGACTCATGTCAGGGGCTTCTCCATGATTGGGGGCTTCCCTTGGACAGAGACGCAGGGACCACAGGACACTGGGGACAAGGGGGGCTACCATCAGGAGTTTCTCCAGTGCAGGGCATGGGGACCCTGAGGAGTCTGGGGACACTGGACCACAGGGGAGGCTCAAACGAGGGGTTTCTCAGGGGGCGGGGTGGGTGTGGGGGTGGGGGCAGGGACATGGGGACACTGGGGCTGGGGGGGGTTTATGTCAGGGGCTTCTCTAGGAGGAACATGGGCACACTGGGGCACAAGAGGGGCTCACATCAGGGGCTTCACTGGGGTGGGACATGGGGACACTGGGGCAAAGGGGGGGGCTCACGTCAGGGGCTTCTCCAGGCGGCTGCCAGCTGAGCCCACGATCTCCCCCAGGGTGCAGAATGCTTGGCCCAGAAAATCCTACAGGATCAGGAATACTGGGTGTCACCAGGGGGATGCCCATCCCAGGGAGACCAGAGGAGCAGGGCTGACTGATCCTGCACTTACATGCTTGGAGAGGTCGGGGCTCTTGGAGTCCACATCATACCTGGGGGCAGAGGGGACATGTGGGCATGGGACAGAAAGGGGGGGCCTTGGATAGGGCAGGGATGGGAACAAGGATGCAGACAGGGATAGGATGGGAGGGGAAAAGGGAGTGGGAAGGATGGGATGAGAGAGGTATGGCACACAAATAGGAATGGATTAAGTGTGGGGATGGGATGGGAGAAAGAATAAGGATAGGATGGGACAAGGATGGGTAAAGGAACAGGATGGGATAGGGACAATGGAATGGACAGGGATGACATGTGTATAGGTGTGGTCTTCAGGGCAGTCAGGACAAGGGTGAGAGACTTGAGAATCTTGACTCTATGTTTCAGAATGTTGGTTTATTATATTATGATATATATTATATTAAAAATACCACACTAAAACTATACTAAAAGATAGAGAGAAAGATGCATCAGAAGGTGAGACAGGAATAGAATGGAATGAATAACAAAGGCTTGTGACTCCCAGAGAGTCTGAACCAGCTGCATTCTTCATTGGTTATCAAGTAGAGACATCTGACATCGACCAATCAAGGAAGCACCTGTTGCATTCCACAGTAGCAGATAGTTAATTGTTTACACTTTCTTCCTGAGGCTTTTCAGCTCCTCAAGAGAAGAAAATCCTGACAAAAGGATTTTCATAAAATATCATAGCTACAGATAGGGACAGAGACAGAATGGGGACTGGATAGGATAGGGATGACAATGGGACAGGACAAGGATGGGGACAGGGATGTGAACAAAGGAGGTAATGGTCCAGGGATGGGGACAAGGACACCCTGGGAGGCTGTGCCAGGGTAGCCAGTGGGTGACCCTGGGGAACGGGGGTTGACACTGGGGGTGACACTGGGACCATAGGGACCACTCACAGGTCAAAGCGCAGGTTCTGCCGCTCCTCAAAGCAATAATCGAGGACAAACTTGTGCAGGAAGTCAGGATTCAGGGAATTGTCGATGACCTCGGTCCGGCCAAACTGGGGGATATAGGAACAGTGGGGATAATGGGGTGACAGGAAAACATGGGGTGGGGACAGAAACATGGAGACACAGGGACATGGGGATGTGGTGATTTGGACACAGGGACATGGGGACATCGGGATGGGAACATGAGAAAATGGGCATGGGAGATTGGGATACAGGGATACGGGGACATGAAGATGCAAAGTCATGGGGACATAGGGGTGAAGACACAGGGGCATGAGAACATGGGAACACAGGGATGTGTGAACAAAGCACCGGAAAACAGGGGCATGGGAATGAGGGTGGGGGCATAGGGATGGGGGCAGTGGGACAGAGAATGCAGACATGGGGATATACAGATATGGAGACACAGGGACATGACAACATGTGGACATGGGGCTGGGGACATGGGAACATAGCAACATGGGGACACGTGGACACGAGACTGGGGACACGAGGACACATGTGGGCGGAGGAGGTGGGGCAAGGGTGGGCAGCAGGCCCAGGCCAAGGCACGTGTGGGGACATCGGTGGGGAAGGGGTGGGCAGGGGCGGGGAAAGGCCCAGGTGCTGCTTTGTGCCTCGGGGCCTCCCCACCCCCTGCTCATTATCCCGCAATTAGCATACTGTTAATTACAGGGCCGGGGGGCGGAGGCGGGGGAGGGGAGGGGGGGGACCTGGCTGCGTGCCGACAGCTGTAGCCCAGCACCTCGACCAGCTCCTCAGGATGCTGGTTGGCTGATCGCTCTGCCCCCAGGCATTGACTGGATGGCTGCTGCATCCCAGAATGCTCATTGTCCAAGTGCTGCATCCCAAGATACTGATTGCTCACTGGTGACTGGCCAACTGGTTGGCACCCCAACACACTGACTGGCCAGTTGGCCATCACCCCAACATGCTGATAGGCCAGAATCTTACATGCTGCTTGGCTGCCATTACCCCTGACATGCTGATTGGCCATCTGGTTGGCTCACAGACATGCTGACTGTTCATTGACCCAGAATGCTGATGATTGGTTGGCCAGCTAGCACCCCAATATCTTGATTGGCTGGCTGAGTATACACTAGCATGCCAATTGGCCAGCTGAGCACAGCCCAACATGCTGATTGGTTGCCCCCCACCAATCAGGTCACTCACCTCCCGCCACTGGTGGCTGCCAGGGCGCTGCGTGTACAGCACACAGACTGCAGGGGGAGGGGTCCGGGGAGGCAGGCACCCCCAGAGACCCCCAAAACTCTTAGAGACACCACCATTCCCAGAGACTCACAAAACTCCCCAGAGACCCCCCCCAAAACACCTCAGAGACACCCCCGACCCCCCCCCAAAACGCCCTAAGCTCTCCCAGACACCCCAAAAATACCTCAGAGGCTCCCCAAATCCCCCAGAGATCTCCAAAACCCAAAAGACCACCCAAAACTCCCAGAGACCCCAACATTCCCCAGAGCTCCCAAGACCCCCAGAATGCTCCAAAATGTCCTTTGAGACCCCCAAAACCTCATAGAACGAAAACAATCCCAGAGACTCCCAAAACATGTCAGAGACCCCAAAAACCCCCAGAGATCACAACACTCCCCAGAGACCCCCCAAAACCCCCAGATACTCCCAAAATACCTCAGAGATGCCCCCCTCCAATCCCCCAGAGACCCCCAGACCCCCCATAGATATAAAAATCCCCTGAGTGCACAACACCTTCCAGAGACCCCAAAACCCCCAGAAACCCCAAGCCCCCCAGAGACTCCCCAAAACACCTAAGAGCCAAAATACAACCCATCCCCCCTGCCCCACTCACTTGGGTCCGACTTGGAGAACGTGTCCCTGTCCAGGAGCTGCCTGGAGGGCAGGGAGAAGTGAATGTGAGTGTGCATGCGTGTGTGCATGCACGTGTGCATGTGCATGTGTGTGTGTGTGTGTGTGCGTGTGTGTGTGAGTGTGTTTGTGAATGTGAGCATGAACGTGAGTTTAAATGTGAGCACCTGGCTGTGTCTGTGACTCTGTGTACCCGTTGGGCAGTCAGATGTGCCCCAGAACACACACTGAGGTGCAGAGCCACATGTCGTGCCCTGCTGTGTGACAGCGTGCATGGCAGGGTGTTCACAGCCAGGTGTGGCCCAGGACATGGATTGGCGTGCAAAGCATGTCTGAAACATGTTGAGGAGCCATGCACTTTGGGGCTCAACCATGTGTCAGGGTACGCAGCAGAGTATTGGTGAGCATGGCCAGGTGTTGATGAGCATGGTTGGGTGTTGGGGTGCACTGCCAGATGTGCCCCACAACACACGTGGAGGTGCACAGACACATCTGCACAGAGTGCACAGCATGATACATGTTAAGAGTGCCATATGTCAGGAGTACAGCTATGTGTCAGGACACCAAAGAAAGACCTCAGGTTGCAGAGGAGGGTACAGGGACTGCAGGGTGGGCAGGGGGTACAAGGGATGCAGATGGTGCAGTGCAGCCCAGCCCAAGGATTCAGAAGTTTCAGGGTGGGCAAGGGATACAGGGTGTGCAGGGGATACAGGGTCCAACCTGACCCCCCTGCATCCCCAGAATTCCCCAAACCTGACCTCCTTGCACTCCCAGTCCCAAAGACCCCCCAAGTGACCCCCCATGCCTCCCACTCCTCTCAGTGCCCTGCACCCTCAGCACCCTTGGCTCACCGAGTGCCCCTCTGTCCCCATACCCAACACTCCCTGTGCTCCCCATGCTCCCCAACGCCTCCCAGCACATTCCAATGTTTTCCAGTGAATCCCCGTGCCTCCTAATGCATTTCAGTGCCTCCAGCGCCAGCTGCTTTGCTTCCCTGTGCCTCCCCGTGCCTCCCAGTGCTCTTCATTGCCGACTGCACCCTGTTCCCTAGAGTCTCCCGGTGACTTCCAGAGCATGTCAGTGCATTCCAGCACATCTCAGCAATTCACAACATCAACTGCTCCCACTCTCCGGTGCATTTCAGTGCCTCCCAGTGCATCCCAGGGGATCTCAGTGCATCACACCCTGGCATCCTTCGACGCCAGCTGCTGCGGCACTCCAGTGCCTCCCAATGCGTCTCATTGCGTCCCAGTGCAACCCAGTGCCCTACAACGCCAGCTGCTCCCAACTCTCCAATGCTTCCCAGTGCATCCCACGGGATCTCAGTGCCTCCCAGTGTACTTCAGCACCCTCCAACGCCGCTCCCCAGTGCTTCCCAGCGCCTCTCTGTGCATCCCAGCACCTTCCGACGCCAGCACCAGCGCCTCCCCGCGCCCCCGCCACCCGGTGCCGGGCTCCCGTCGCGCCCCCCTCTACCTGCAGGACACCGTGAGTTCCACGCGAGTGGCCGGGACGGGACTGGGGCCGGTGCTCGGTTCCGAGGCGCCCAGGCCCGCCATGCTCCGGGCTCCGTCGCTGCCCCGACACCAGCACCAGCACCGCGATCGCGACCGGCTCCGCCCCGGGAACACCCTTGGCACCGCCCGGAGCTCCCGGCACCGGCTCCGGCCCCGCACTGGGGGACTGCCCCGGGGTCTTCTTCGGGACCACCCGCCGGGAGACAGGGACCGCCCTTGGCACCGACCGGGGCTCCGGCACTGGCCCCGGCCACGCACCGATGGAGTGCCCTGGAGTCTTCTTCCCGACCGCCAGCGGGGAGACCGGGACCGGCTCGGAACCGCCCCTGGGATCGTCCCCAGACCCGCGGCACCGCCTCCGGGATCGCCCCCGCGGCCGCCTCCCCTTCCCCGGTATCACCACGGACCGTCGATACTGCCCCCGGGATCGCCTCGAAATTTTCGGAATCACCCCCAGATTCCTGGGATCTACCCTCGCACCGCCTCCAGGCCTGCTTCCAAATCCCCGGTACCTCCTGGGCCCGCTTCCAAATCCCCGGTAGCTCCCGGGCTCGCGGGACCCCCTCCGGCTCCGCTCGGAAACGCCCCCAGATCTCCGGGATGGCCCCAGCATCAACCCCAGCGCCGTCTCCACAGCCCGGTTCCCCCCTGGAAGCCCGGTACTGTCCCCGGGATTCCCACCAGATTCCCGGGATCGCTCCGGGATCAACGCCAAATCCCTTATACCTCCCCTGACCGCTGCCACCTCCCCCGCATCGCCCGCGGGGCCGCCTCACCATTCCCGGTACCGCCTCGGACCACTGGTATTGTCCCCAGGATAGCTCTCAGATCCCCGCATCACCCCCAGATCCCCGGCATCAGTCCGAGGAAGTCCAGTGCTGCCTCCCCATCCCCAGTGCCCCCCGGATGCCGGTACCAAGGATCAGCCCCGGGATCGCCCTGAGACCACCGCTACTGCCCTGGGATTGCCCCCGAGGCTGCCTCCAGACGCTGGTACACCACGCACCATTGGTACCGCCCCCGGGCTCACCCCCAGACCGGACCTCCGGTGCTCCCTCCCCGGTAGCCCCAGCACCCCTGACACTCCCAATGCGCCCCCCCTCTGCCATAGTGACACTCTCAATACCACCCACTCCCCAGAATGAGACCCCAATTCCCCTAGTCCCTCCATAATCAGAATCTTCCCAGTATCCCCACAGCCCCACCAACTGCAGAAGCAGAGTCCCCCAGTCCTCTGCTATCCCCCAGGAGCTCCCAGTATCTCACCTGCACCATTCTGGTAACATCCAGCAGCTCCCAGTACTGTCCCAGGTCCTGCACTGGGAGCGAGGGGGGTGACATCGAGAGCCAGAGGGGACACCCATTGCTGGCGGGGTTACCCAGTGCCGGGGGGGAACCCAGTGTGTGCTGGCATGAGGACCCCACTGCCAGTTCGAGGGTGCCCAGTGCTGTGTGGGGAGCCCACTCTGGGGGGACAGCACCAACCTCCCCCTTTCCACTCAAAGCTCAGTGATCCAAAGGGTCCATGGTGGAGAGACACTCTGGGGTGTCCCAGAAACTTTGAGGACACACAGACACAACACCGTAGGGGTAAATTTGGGTCTCTTGCATCCACTCTGCACACCCAGGAACTGGGGCCACTGGGAGCTCCATGTCCCCAAGAAGAGACACCCACCCCTCCAAGGGCACCCACAAATCCTTTTTCGGGGGGCTCACAACCTCCTAGACCCCACTATGCCAAAGACACTTCCCCCACCTCCCCCTAAAACCACCAGTCCGTGGGGGAACCCACCACATGCAACCTCCTTTATTACAAACAAGCAGTACAATTTGGAGGGAGGGCACCCACACCCCTATCCCGAGGGATACGCCTTGATGACCTTTACATCGTCGAGGGGTCGGTCCTGGGAGTTGGTCTCCACCATGGCTAGGCGCCCCAGCACCCCCATTCCTTGGCACACCCTCCCAAAAATGCTGTGCTTCCCATCCAGCCACTGTGCCGGGCCCAGTGTCAGGAAAAACTGGCTTCCATTGGTGTCTGGCCCTGCATTGGCCATTGCCAGGATCCCAGCACCTGTGAGACATGGGGACATGTCACCTCATGGATGGAGATACAGGGGACATGCCACCCCACAGCCAAGGTTCCAGCATAATGGGGGACATGTCATACCATGGGAGGATGTCATCTCATGGCCAAGATCCCGGTATCATGGAAAACATATCACTCCAAGATTGGGATCCTGGAGGGTGTCATCCTATGGCTGCGATCCTTGGGACATGTCACTCCCTGGACAGGCTCCAGGGGAACCTGTCACCCAATGCAGGAGTCTGCATGGACATCAGTAACAATTTGCTCCCATTGGTGGCCAGCCCCACACTGGCCATCACCAGGATCCCAGTGCCTGCGGGACATGGGCCAAGGGTCCTAGTCCCTGAGGGACATGCCATGCTATGGCCAGGGTCTTGGAGGACATGCCACCCCATGGATGGGGTCTCAGGGACATGTCATCCTGGTATCATGGGGAAAATGTTATCCAATTGAGAGGTCTTAGGGGAACATGAGGAAGAATTGGCTCCTGTTAGTGTCCAGCCCCATGTTGGCCATCACCAGGATCCTGGTGTCTGTGGGACACAGGGACACGTCACACCAGGAATGGGGAAACAGAGGACAGGGCATCCCGTGGCAAAGCTCCTCAGGGTCATGTCACTCCATGGATGGGGTTTTGGGGACATAGAGGACTTGTCACCCTATAGACGAGATCCTGGGGGACAGGGAAGACTGCCACCTCATGGCCAGGTTCCTGGAGGACATACTCCATGACCAGCCTCCTTGAGACATGCCACCCCATGACTGGAGTCCTGGGAGTCATGTAAGTCCATGGATGAGGACACATGGGACAGCCCATCCCATCCCGCAGGGGTGTTCTCAGGGGTCCTGCCCCTCTATAGGTGGGGTCCTGGCATCCCAGGGATGCCCCTCCAGTGTTCTCCCAGTGCTGGCCCCACTCACCAGTGAACTTCAGGTCAGGGTGCAGCTCATCCTCAAACTGTTTCCCATAGATGGAGGCACCACCACGGCCTGCAGGGGGATTTGGGGGTCAGCAGGAACCCCTGGCACCAGGGAGGGTCCCAGGAAAATTCAGAGGCCTGTGCTCACCAGTACCCGTGGGGTCCCCTCCCTGCACCATAAAGTCCTTGATGATGCGGTGGAACTTGGTGCCGTTGTAGTACCCGCGGCGGCTCAGCTCAGCAAAGTTCTTGCAGGTGCGGGGGGCGTGTTGCCAGTACAGTTCCAGGACAAGTGGGCCCATCCTGGGATGGGAACACAGGGAATGGGAACAGTAAAGGCATCAGAAATGGGGAACAGTAATGGGCATGGGAAAAGGAAATGGGGTCATCCCAAAGTGATACCCAAAGACCAGAGCCAGGGATTGTGTTGCCAGTGCAGCTCCAGCACCAGCAGGCTCATTCTGTGAATGGGAACAGCAGGAATGGGAATGGGAATGGGAATGGGAATAGCACTGGGAATGGGAACTGGAGACAGGGTCATAACACTTTGATTCCCATATCCATTTTCAGACCAAAGCTAGGGACTTTGTCTGCCAGTACAGCTCCAGCACTGGAGAGCCCATCCTGGGAATGGGAAAACCAGGAACAGGAACAACACTGGGAATGGGGAACAGCACCAGGAATGCAAACAGGAGATTGGGGGGGGGGGGGGGGGGGGGGTGTCACCCTGCTGTGAAGTCCTCCACCTATAGGGTCAATTCTTGCAGGGTGGGGTCATCCCACTGTGACCCCCAACTGTATTTTCAGACCAAAATCAGGGGGCTGTGCTATGCTGTTAGTACAGCTCCAGCACCAAGCAGGCCCATCCAGGGAATGGGAAATAGGAATATTGGGAATGGGAACGAGAACTGGAAGGGTACCAGGAAACACCTCAACGTGATCCCCTACTCCGCCCCCCCCCCCCATCATCCTCCAGGGTCAGCAGGGACAGGGACCACAGGGGTGAGAGGAGATGGGGACCCCAGGAAGACATGGATGGCTCTTGGTACCAGGGAAAACAACCAGGATTGGCTGGTTCTGTGCAGTATCGGGAGACACTGGGGCTAACGGGATACCACGGGGTCACCGGGATCTGCCTGGTACCGAAGGGCCTGGGGGTTACGAACACCAGGGGGGACACCGAGGGAGCCAGAGGCCCTCTAGTACCGGGGCGGAAACCAGGACTGGTTCATACTGGGGGATAACGGAGCTCTCCCGTTCTGGAGACACTGGGAGTTTCTTAGCACCTGTGGAGCTCAGGGTCTGCCTGATACTGGGAGCTCATGGACACCGGGGACTGCCCCGTACCGGGAGGACCAGGGACTCAAGAACACCGGGGCTGCACGGAAGCCGGGGGGAGAGGGAGCGGACACCGTTTTACCGCCAGTGCCGCGAAAGGGAGCGGGACAAGGGGTGGGCAGGGCCTCCCGTGCCGGTACCGGTGCCGGTACCGGGGCGACGCCCCGCCCCTTACGTGGTCTCCATAGAAACGGTGGGCGGCTGCCAAGAGTCGGGCGGGACGGCGGCCATGCTGCGGAGGCACCGATGGCAGGAGGACCCTCAGGCGCCGCTCTTCCGGGCCACACCCCCAGCTGATGGGGCGGGGCGTGGGGAGGGGAAGCGCCAATCAGCGAGGCGAAAGGCGAGGAGATTGGTCAATCAAGACGGATGTTTAAAGAGCGCGGGCCAATCGGAACCCGGGGCGGGTGCGCAGCGATTGAGCCGCAAGGGGAGGGGGGATTCGAACGAGACCCCGCCCCTTTCATTAGGCCACGCCTCCTCGGCGCGCGCGACGAGCGGGAGCCGGAGGCGGTGAGGTGGTGGGGGAGAGGGGGGCGAGGGCAGACCGAGACCCCCGGGAGAGGGGAGGCCGGCAGGGACATAGGGTGGGCCGCGGAACGCCGGGTAAACCACCCCATGCGGAGATGGGGAGACGTGGGGTCGGGATGAAGGTCTGGGACTCCCTGGTAGAGGCTGAGGACCCCCAAGGCTGGGGCTGTGAGGCCTGGACCCCCGGTGGGAGCTGGGACCTTCTCAGTGTGGGGTTAAGGTCACCAAGGGATTGGGGTGCGCGGCTGGGACTCGTTGGTGGAGTTGGGACCCCCCAATGTGGGACTGGGGTTTCCTGGGCTGGGGGTGCGTGGCTGGGGGATTCCCCAGGTGTGGAGGAGGGGTCGCCCCATTATGGGGCTGAAACCCCACAGTGTGCGGCTGGGAGGCCCAGGAGTGGGAATGGGACCCCCTGCCTGGGAGCTGGGAGGCCTAGGAATGTGGGTGGGACTCCCTCTGGATCGGGATGCAGGGCTGGGACCTCTCAGTGTGGGGCTGGGGTCCCTAAGGGATTGGGGTGAAGGGCTGGGACCCCTAGGTACAGGAATGGGGTCCCCTTATATGGGGTTGGGACCCCCTGAGTGGGGCTGGGGGTCCCCCGGGATCGGAGTGTGGGTGTGGGGCTGGGGCCCTCTGGGTGTGGAACGGGGGTTCCCCTGGGTGTGGGGTTGCGACCTCCCAGCGGGGTTGGGCCCCCTCATTGTTGAGCTGGGGTCCCCTGATAGGGGCTGAAACCACCATTGTGGCACTGGGGACTCACACGGATCAGGGTGCGGGGCTGGGACTTCCCATTGTGGCACTGAGGACACCCGGGCTGGGGGTGCTGGGCTGTGGATTCCCCAGGAAGGGGTCGCTGGTGTCACCCCTCCTACTGGCGCAGGCAGAGCCATCCCTGTCCCCATCGCGGTGGCACCGAGCCCGGCGGTGCCTGGCACTGGCCGGGTCACCCGCGCGCTGGCCAGTGCCACCGGGCCCCCGTGGGGGGTTGGGGACACGGGGCGGGCAGGCGCACGGGTGGGGAACCCTGATGGGGTTGGTGGTGACCTCCCTAGCTCCCGCAGGTAGCACCTGTGCCCCGAGGCGATGGCCGAGGACCGAGGTACGGCAGCATCCGTGCTGCATGTCCCCCGTGTTTCCCCCCGGGGCGGGGGGCTGGGGCTCACGCCCAGTGTCCCCCTAGATGTTCGATTTGTCACCGAGGAGAGCTTCGATTTCGGTGTGCTGTCCCCGTCTGACAGGTATGGGAGGGTAGTGGGGACAGTGCACCCCCTGGATGGGAACAGGGCGGACAAGGCACCTTATAGTTGGGAACAAAATGGGGAAATAGGATGGGACATGGAGGAAAGGGCACCTCATTGTTAGTGTCCTAGGGGCCGTGTCACCCCATGGATGGCGTTGGGGGAGATGTGGCAACTCATAGCTGGGATCCTGGGGGCCACGAGGGACATCGCACCCCAAAGATGGTGTCCTAGGGGACATGTCACCCCATGAAGACGATCCTGGGGATCCTGTGGACATGTCCCCCTCATAGATGTGGTTCTGGGGGTCCTGGGGACATGTCACACAATGAATGGAGTCCTGGATGGCATGGGGGGTTCCTGCTGCTTCTTGGCAGCGGCGTTGGGGGCTGACACTGCCATTCCTCCTCCCACCTCCCCATCCACAGCCAGGAGGAAGAGGAGGATGAGGATAGCCCGGGCAGGGGGCGCCAGCACGGGGGTGGCAACGGTCGCTGGAGTCCCCTGAGCGGGGCCCGTCTGGAAGAGATGGTGCGGGAGGCCACGCGGCTGGCAGCACAGTTGGAGGGGTGTCGCCTGCCCCCTCCCACTCCCAGAGACCCCCCAGGACCCACCACTACTCCCCCCAGCACACCCCGCAGCCCCCGCCGCCAGACCTTCGTGGTGAAGGACAGCCCGGTGCGGGCGCTCCTGCCCACCGTGGAGTCTCGGGGACCTGCCCCCATCCCCCACCTCCCCATCAAGCCCCGGGGGGCCTCTGCTGCCACCAGTGTCCCCAAGGTAGGTGAGACCCGGGGATAGGGGTCCCAGTGTAGCCATGTCCCACCCAGGCTGAATGCCCAGATCCCCCCCCAAACCCATCCTAGATGGGGGCAGTGAGTGCCCCCCTGTCTCCAAGGGGCATCGTGAACCCCCCAGCCCTGTGTGGGGGGGGCACTCACTGAGTGATGTCCCCATGTCCTCTGCTCTATTTTCAGGCACCCCCCAGCCATAATTCCACAGCAGCAGCAAAGGGACCCTCGGGTGGCAGGGGGCTCCCCTCCAGCCGCGTGGGCCCCCCCCGGCCATGCCCTCCCCAGGGGCAGAGAGCTGGTGCCCGGGGCAGGTCAGAGCCCCCCCAGTTGGGGACAGCAGGTAGTCATGGCAAGGGAATGGTGACACCATGGCCATAGGGGTTCCTAGGCCATACCCCAACCCCCGCCTCTCTCCACAGGCCAGGCTAAGGTGAGGGGGGGGCACAGTCTCCTGCCCCCCCCCCACCCGCCAGTCCCACACCAGGACCACCACCACCCCTGTCCCTTCCGGCTGTTCCCTGGCACCCACTGCCCTCCCCAAGGTGTCCCCTCGGACTCCAGCAGCGGGTGGGAGGACACCCACCCCCAGAGGTAAGGATGTAGTGGGGCTCAGGGGGCACAGGGGATGCCCCGTCCCCTGTGCCTCAGTTTCCCTGTGGCTTCTTTCCCCTTTGTAGGTGCTGAGGCAGCACGAGCAGCCCCCCCAGCTGGTGCCTCGGGGTGCAAACCAGGCGCCCCCTCCACCCGCCTGCGGCCCTCCCGCAAGACGGCGGTGAGCAGGACCCCGAGGTGACGCTCCCAAACCACCCCACACCCACCCAGAGGCCCTGGGGGGCACCCAGACCCCCCCTAGGTACCAGCTGAGGTACCTAGGCTGGGGGGGCCTAAGTACCAAGGGATGAGTTGAGGCATCCACTGAGTTTTGGAAGGAGGCAGGCAGCACCAGGGGCCCCCAGGGAGCAGCCAAGGCACCCGTTGGGTTGACAGGTTGCGGGGCAGAGTTGGAACCTCCAGGGACCAGCTGAGGTTGGGGTGGCAGAGCCAGGGGCCTCCCCAGGGATGAGCCGAGGCACTCATTGAGTTTTGCTTTAATTACAAAAGATCCCATCAGCAGTAGGAAACCCCCCACATCCCCCAGCACCCAGGGGCCCCTCATCCCCCCAACACCCATCCCTGGGTTCCCCCACCTGAGCCTCACCTCTGGGCAGGGAGCGACCCAGACTTCCCTGTAAGCCCTAGCTGATCCCCCCTCCACATGCTCCCCGCCTGGGGGAGTTGGCACCATGGGACGAGTTGTACCCTCATGGGGGTTGGTACCTTGGGAGGCAAGCGGGGTTGGCACAATCGGGGAAGTTTGTTATAAATTCCTTTTTTTTTTTTTTTTTTGTATTTTCATGTATTTTTTAAATAAAACACTCTGCTGGGCAAAAGGGCTGGGAGTGATCATGGGGGGACAATAGAGGCACCCTGTGTCACCTCCCCAAGGTGCCAATCCCTGCAAGGATAAAAAGTGCAGGGGGTGGGGGGGGGAGGGGGGGAGTTGTAGCTCCCTGCTCCTTCCTGAGGTCCTCCCAGTCCTTGTGTACCCCCAGTCCTGGTGTGTTCTGCCCCCTGCCCCCACCATCCTGGTGCCCTCCCTGTCCTGGTGTCCCTGGCACAGTGGGTGGGCTGCCCGCTGGGTGGGTCCCCATTAGATCGAGGTCTCGTCGCTCCTGGTGGGGGGGACGGACAGATGGGGGGAGGAGGGGATGGATACAAAGTGCAGGATGGGGGAGAATAAAAAACAAGACAGACAGATGCATGATGGAGGAGGTGGGTGCCAGGGTGCCCTCTGTGCCCCCCAGCACCCAGCGCCAACCCCTAGGGGGAGATGGTGGAGTGGGGTTTGGGGGAAAGCCCCCAGCCCCCTTGGGTTAATGGAGAAAATTAAAAAACAGAAATCTGGGGGGTAGAGGGGGAGAAAAGAGTAGGGTTAGTGCTGCTGTGCCACCTCTGCCCTGGACATCCGTGGGTGGTCAGGGGTATCGAGTGGGCACCCCAGCACCCAGCGAACACTCCAATGGGCACCCTGACACCCAGTGAGCACCTAGTGGTCAACAGGCACCTTTGGACAGTCAATGGGCACCCAACATGCACTCCAACACCCAATGGGCACTGTTAGACCCAAGGGGCACCCAGTGGTCAGTGGACACTCGTGAACAGTTAACACACACCCAACAGGTGCTGTTAGACCCAAGGG